>NW_027600302.1:0-16141 GCF_964194155.1 Cetorhinus maximus | reverse complement strand
GAGTGAGGGGAAGAGGGCGAGAGTGAAAGACTGAGGGCGTGAGGGTGAGAGTGAGTGAGGGGAAGAGGGTGAGAGTGAGTGAGGGGAAGAGGGTGAGAGTGAGTGAGGGGAAGAGGGTGAGAGTGAGCGAGGGGAAGAGGGTGAGAGTGAGTGAGGGGAAGAGGGAGAGTGTGAGTGAGGGGAAGAGGGAGAGTGTAAGTGAGGGGAAGAGGGAGAGTGTGAGTGAGGGAAAGAAGGAGAGTGTGAGTGAGGGGAAGAGTGAGAGTGAGGGGAAGAGGGAGAGAGTGAGTGAGGGGAAGAGCGAGAGAGTGAGAGGGGAAGAGGGAGAGAGAGAGTGAGGGGAAGAGGGAGAGAGTGAAAGAGTGAGGGAAAGAGGTAGAGAGTGAAAGAGCCAGTGGAAGAGGGAGGGAGTGAAAGAGTGAGGGGAAGAGGTAGAGAGTGAAAGAGCGAGTGGAAGAGGGAGGGAGTGAAAGAGTGAGGTAAAGAGGGTGAGAGTGAGGGGAAGATGGTGAGAGTGAGAGGGAAAGAGGGAGAGAGTGAGGGGAAGAGGGAGAGAGTGAAAGAGTGAGGGGAAGAGTGCGAGAGTGAAAGGGTGAGGGGAAGAGGGTGAGAGTGAGGGGAAGAGGGAGAGAGTGAAAGAGTGAGGGGAAGAGTGCGAGAGTGAAAGACTGAGGGCGTGAGGGTGAGTGAGTGAGGGGAAGAGGGTGAGAGTGAGTGAGGGGAAGAGGGTGAGAGTGTGAGGGGAAGAGGGAGAGTGTAAGTGAGGGGAAGAGGGAGAGTGTGAGTGAGGGTAAGAGGGAGAGTGTGAGTGAGGGGAAGAGGGAGAGTGTGAGTGAGGTGAAGAAATAGAGTGAGAGTGAGGAGAAGAGGGAGACTGAGGCCAAGTGGGAGACTGAGGGGAAGAGGGCGAGAGTGAAAGACTGGGGGTGTGAGGGTGAGAGTGAGTGAGGGGAAGAGGGTGAGAGTGAGTGAGGGGAAGAGGGTGAGAGTGAGTGAGGAAGAGGGAGAGTGTGAGTGAGGGGAAGAGGGAGAGTGTGAGTGAGGGGAAGAGGGAGAGTGTAAGTGAGGGGAAGAGGGAGAGTGTGAGTGAGGGGAAGAGGGAGAGTGTGAGTGAGGTGAAGAAATAGATTGAGAGTGAGGAGAAGAGGGAGACTGAGGGGAAGTGGGAGACTGAGGGGAAGAGGGCGAGAGTGAAAGACTGGGGGTGTGAGGGTGAGAGTGCGTGAGGGGAAGAGGGTGAGAGTGAGTGAGGGGAACAGGGAGAGTGTGAGTGAGGGGAAGAGGGAGAGTGTGAGTGAGGGGAAGAGGGAGAGTGTGAGTGAGGGGAAGAGGGAGAGTGAGAGGGGAAGAGGGAGAGTGTGAGTGAGGGGAAGCGAGAGAGTCTGAGTGTGGGGAAGCGGTAGAGGGAAAGTGAAGGGAAGAGGGAGAGTGTGAGTGAGGGGAAGAGGGTGAGAGTGAGTGAGGGGAAGAGGGTGAGAGTGAGTGAGGGGAAGAGGGAGAGTGTGAGTGAGGGGAAGAGGGAGAGTGTAAGTGAGGGGAAGAGGGAGACTGTGAGTGAGGGAAAGAAGGAGAGTGTGAGTGAGGGGAAGAGTGAGAGTGAGGGTAAGAGGGAGAGTGAGTGAGGTGAAGAAATAGAGTGAGAGTGAGGAGAAGAGGGAGACTGAGGGGAAGTGGGAGACTGAGGGGAAGAGGGAGAATGTGAGGGGAAGAGGGAGAATGTGAGGGGAAGCGGGAGGGTGAAGTGAGGGGAAGAGGGAGAGTGAAGTGAGGAGAAGAGTGAGGGAAGAGTGAGAGTGAGGGGAAGAGGGAGGGTTTGAGTGAGGGGAAGATGGAGAGTTTGAGTGAGGGGAAAGAGGTAGAGTGTGAGTGAGGAGAAGAGGGAAAGTGTGAATGAGAAGAAGAGGGAGAGTGTGAATGAGGGGAAGAGGGAGAGTGTGAGTTTGGGGAATAGGGAGAGTGAGTGAGAGGAAGAGTGGTAGTGAGTGAGGAGAAGAGGGAGGGTGAGAGTGAGGGAAAGAGTGATAGAGAGGGGGAGGGGTGAGTGAGGGGAAGAGGGAGAGTGAGGGGAAGAGGGAGAGAGTGAGGGGAAGAGGGAGAGAGTGAGGGGAAGAGGGAGAGTGTGAGGGGAAGAGGAAGAGAGGGGAAGTAGGAGAGTGAGGGGAAGAGGGCGACAGTGGAAAAGTGAGGGGCAGAGGGCAAGATTGACGGCGAGAGAGAAAGAGCGAGGGGAAGAGGGAGAGAGTGAAAGGATGAGGGAAAGAGGATGAGAGTGAAAAAGTGAGGGGAAGAGGGAGAGAGTGAAGGAGTGAGGGAATGAACGTGAGAGTGAAAGATTGAGGGGAAGAGAGAGTGAGGGGAAGAGGGTGAGAGTGAAAGCGTGAGGGGAAGAGGATGAGAGTGAGAGTGCTGGGAAGAGGGATAGAACGAATGAGGGCAAGAAAGAGAGAGAGAGTGTGAGGGGAAAAGAGAGAGTGAGGGGAAGAGGAAGAGAGGGAGTGAGGGGAAGAGGGAGTGAGGAGAAGAGGGAGAGAGAGAGTAAGGGGAAGAGGGAGAGAGAGTGAGTGAGGGGAAGTGGGAGAGTGAGTGATTGAGGGGAAGAGGGAGAGTGAGTGAGGAAGAGGGAGAGAGTGAGTGAGGGGAAGAGGGAGAGAGTGAGTATGGGGAAGAGGGAGAGAGTAAGAGGGAGAGAGAGTGAGGGGAAGAGGTAGAGAGTGAAAGAGTGAGGGGAAGAGGTAGAGAGTGAAAGAGCGAGGGGAAGAGGGAGGGAGTGAAAGATTGAGGGGAAGAGGGTGAGAGTGAGGGGAAGATGGTGAGAGTGAGAGGGAAAGAGGGAGAGAGTGAGGGGAAGAGGGAGAGAGTGAAAGAGTGAGGGGAAGAGTGCGAGAGTGAAAGGGTGAGGGGAAGAGGGAGAGAGTGAAAGATTGAGGGGAAGTGGGAGAGATTGAAGGAGTGAGGGGAAGGAGTGAGTGAAAAAGTGAGAGGAAGAGGGAGGGTGTGAAAGAGTGAGGGGAAGAGGGAGGGAGTGAAAGAGTGAGGGGAAGAGGGTGAGAGTGAGAGGGGAAGAGGGAGAGAGTGAGAGTGGAAGAGGGTGAGAGTGAGGGGGAAGATAGAGAGAGGGAGTGAGGGGGAAGATAAAGAGAGAGGGAGTGAGGGGGAAGATGGAGAGAGAGTGAGGTAGAAGATAGAGAGAGAGAGAATGAGGGGAAAGATGGAGAGTGTGTATGAGGGGGAAGAGGGAGAGTGTGAGTTTGGGGAATAGGGAGAGTGAGTGAGAGGAAGAGTGGTAGTGAGTGAGGAGAAGAGGGAGGGTGAGGAGTGAGGGAAAGAGTGATAGGGGGTGAGGGAGAGGGTGAGAGTGGGGAAGAGGGAGAGTGAGGGAGAGGGGGAGGGGGGAGGGAGAGTGGGGGAAGAGGGAGAATGTGAGGGGAAGAGGAAGAGAGGGGAAGTAGGAGAGTGTGGGGAAGAGGGCGACAGTGGAAAAGTGAGGGCGCAGGGCAAGATTGACGGGCGAGGGAGAAAGAGCGAGGGGAAGAGGGAGAGAGTGAAAGGATGAGGGAAAGAGGATGAGAGTGAAAAAGTGAGGGGAAGAGGGAGAGAGTGAAGGAGTGAGGGAATGAACGTGAGAGTGAAAGATTGAGGGGAAGAGAGAGAGTGAGGGGAAAAGGGTGAGAGTGAAAGCATGAGGGGAAGAGGATGAGAGTGAGAGTGCTGGGAAGAGGGATAGAACGAATCAGGGCAAGAGGGAGAGAGAGAGTGTGAGGGGAAAAGAGAGAGAGAGTGAGGGGAAGAGGAAGAGAGGGAGTGAGGAGAAGAGGGAGAGAGAGAGTAAGGGGAAGAGGGAGAGAGAGTGAGTGAGGGGAAGTGGGAGAGTGAGTGATTGAGGGGAAGAGGGAGAGTGAGTGAGGGGAAGAGGGAGAGAGTGAGTGAGGGGAAGAGGGAGAGAGTGAGTGAGGGGAAGAGGGAGAGAGTGAGTATGGGGAAGAGGGAGAGAGTAAGAGGGAGAGAGAGTGAGGGGAAGAGGTAGAGAGTGAAAGAGTGAGGGGAAGAGGTAGAGAGTGAAAGAGCGAGGGGAAGAGGGAGGGAGTGAAAGAAAAGATTGAGGGGAAGAGGGTGAGAGTGAGGGGAAGATGGTGAGAGTGAGAGGGAAAGAGGGAGAGAGTGAGGGGAAGAGGGAGAGAGTGAAAGAGTGAGGGGAAGAGTGCGAGAGTGAAAGGGTGAGGGGAAGAGGGAGAGAGTGAAAGATTGAGGGGAAGTGGGAGAGATTGAAGGAGTGAGGGGAAGGAGTGAGTGAAAAAGTGAGAGGAAGAGGGAGGGTGTGAAAGAGTGAGGGGAAGAGGGAGGGAGTGAAAGAGTGAGGGGAAGAGGGTGAGAGTGAGTGGGGAAGAGGGTGAGAGTGAGGGGAAGAGGGTAAGAGTGAGAGGGGAAGAGGGAGAGAGTGAGAGTGGAAGAGGGTGAGAGTGAGGGGGAAGATAGAGAGACGGAGTGAGGGGGAAGATAAAGAGAGAGGGAGTGAGGGGGAAGATAGAGAGAGAGAGTGAGGTAGAAGATAGAGAGAGAGAGAATGAGGGGAAAGATGGAGAGTGTGTATGAGGGGAAGAGGGAGAGTGTGAGTTTGGGGACGAGGGAGAGTGAGTGAGGGGAAGAGGGAGAGTGAGTGAGGTGAAGAGGGAGGGTCAGAGTGAGGGGAAGAGTGATAGTGGGGGGAAGAGGGAGAGAGTGAAGGAGTGAGGGAAGAGTAAGAGTGAGGGGAAGAGTGAGAGTGAGGAGAAGAGGGAGACTGAGGGGAAGTGGGAGACTGAGGGGAAGAGGGTGAGAGAGTGAGGGGAAGAGGGTGAGAGTGAGTGAGGGGAAGAGGGTGAGAGTGAGTGAGGGGAAGAGGGTGAGAGTGAGTGAGGGGAAGAGGGTGAGAGTGAGTGAGGGAAAGAGGGTGAGAGTGAGTGAGGGGAAGAGGGTGAGAGTGAGTGAGGGGAAGAGGGAGAGTGTGAGTGAGGGGAAGAGGGAGATTGTGAATGAGGGGAAGAGGGAGAGTGTGAGTGAGGGGAAGAGGGAGAGTGTGAGTGAGGGGAAATGGGAGAGTGAGAGTGAGGGGATGAGGGAGAGTGTGAGTGAGGTGAAGAAATAGAGTGAGTGAGGAGAAGAGGGAGACAGGGGATGTGGGAGACTGAGGGGAAGAGGGCGAGAGTGAAAGACTGAGGGTGTGAGGGTGAGTGAGTGAGGGGAAGAGGGTGAGAGTGAGTGAGGGGAAGAGTGAGTGTGAGTGAGGGGAAGAGGGAGAGTGAGAGCGAGGGGGAGAGGTAAAGTGAGATTGAGGTGAAGAAATAGTAAGAGTGAGGAGAAGAGGGAGACTGAGGGGAAGAGGGCGAGAGTGAAAGACTGAGGGTGTGACGGTGAGAGTGAGTGAGGGGAAGAGGGTGAGAGTGAGTGAGGGGAAGAGGGTGAGTGTGTGAGGGGAAGAGTGTGAGTGAGGGGAAGAGGGTGAGAGTGAGTGAGGGGAAGAGGGTGAGAGTGAGTGAGGGGAAGAGGGAGTTTGTGAGTGAGTGGAAGAGGGAGAGTGAGGGAGAGTGAGAGCGAGGGGAAGAGGGAAAGTGTGAGTGAGGGGAAGAGGGAGAGTGAGAGCGAGGGGGAGAGGTAAAGTGAGATTGAGGTGAAGAAATAGTGAGAGTGAGGAGAAGAGGGAGACAGAGGGGAAGAGGGCGAGAGTGAAAGACAGTGTGTGACGGTGAAAGTGAGTGAGGGGAAGAGGGTGAGAGTGAGTGAGGGGAAGTGGGTGAGTGTGAGTGAGGGGAAGAGGGTGAGAGGAGAGTGAGGGGAAGAGGGTGAGAGTGAGTGAGGGCAAGAGGTTGAGAGAGTGAGGGGAAGAGGGAGTTTGTGAGTGAGTGGAAGAGGGAGAGTGAGGGAGAGGGAGAGTTAGAGCGAGGAGAAGAGGGAAAGTGTGAGTGAGGGGAAGCGGGAGAGTGTAAGTGTGGGGAAGCGGGAGAGTGAAGTGAGGGGAAGAGGGAGAGTGAAGTGAGGGAAGTGTGAGAGTGAAGGGAAGAGGGAGAATGTGAGGGGAAGCGGGAGGGTGAAGTGAGGGGAAGAGGGAGAGTGAAGTGAGGAGAAGAGTGAGGGAAGAGGGAGAGTGTGTGAGGGGAAGATGGAGGGTTTGAGTGAGGGGAAGAGGGGGAGTGTGAGTGAGGGGAAGAGGTAGAGTGTGAGTGAGGGGAAGAGGGAGAGTGTGAGTTTGGGGAATAGGGAGAGTGAGTGAGTGGAAGAGGGGGAGTGAGCGAGGAGAAGAGGGAGGGTGACAGTGAGGGAAAGAGTGATAGTGATGGGGAGGGGGAGTGTGAGGGGAGGAGGGAGAGAGTGAAAGAGCGAGGGGAAGAGGTAGAGTGAGATTGAGGTGAAGAAATAGAGTGAGACTGAGGAGAAGTGGGAGACTGAGGGGAAAGAGGGGCGAGAGTGAAACAGTGAGGGGGAGAGGGCGAGAGTGAAAGACTGAGGGGGTGAGGGTGAGTGAAAGAGTGAGGAGAAGTGGGTGAGTGAGGGGAAGAGGGAGAGTGTGAGTGAGGGGAAGAGGGAGAGTGTGTGAGGGGAAGAGGGTGAGAGTGAGGGGGAAGATAGTGAGGGAGAGAATGAGGGAAAAGATTGAGATGGGAGGGGAACAGTGTGATTGAGGGGAAGAGGGAGAGTGAGTGAGGGGAAGAGGGAGAATGTGAGTGAGGGGAAGAGGGAGCGAGCGAGTGAAGAGAATAGGGAGCAAGCGAGTGAGGGGAAGAGGGAGCGAGTGAGGGGACGAGGGTGCAAGCAAGTGAGGAGACGAGGGTGCAAGCGAGTGAGGGGAAGAGGGATCGAGCGAGTGAGGGGAAGAGGGATCGAGCGAGTGAGGGGAAGAGGGTGCAAGCGAGTGAGGGGAAGAGGGAGAGAGTGAGTGAGGGGAAGAGGGAGTGAGGGAGTGATGGGAAGAGGGAGCGAGCGAGTGAGGGGAAGAGGGAGCGAGCGAGTGAGGGGAAGAGGGAGCGAACGAGTGAGGGGAAGAGGGAGCGAGCGAGTGAGGGGAAGAGGGAGCGAACGAGTGAGGGGAAGAGGGAGCGAACGAGTGAGGGGAAGAGGGAGCGAGTGAATGAGGAGAAGAGGGAGCGAACGAGTGAGGGGAAGAGGGAGCGAGTGAATGAGGAGAAGAGGGAGCGAGCGAGTGAGGGGAAGAGGGAGCAAACGGGTGAGGGGAAGAGGGAGCGAACGAGTGAGAGGAAGAGGGAGCGAACGAGTGAGGGGAAGAGAGAGCATGCAAGTGAGGGGAAGAGGGAGCTAGCGAGTGAGGCGAAGAGGGAGCGAGCCAGTGATTGGAAGAGGGAGAGAGCGAGTGAGGGGAAGAGGGAAAGATTGAGTGAGCGGAAGAGAGTGAGAGTGAGGGTAAGAGGGAGATAGAGCCAGTCAGGGAAAGCAGGAGAGAGTGAGAGAGAGAGGGGAAGAGGGAGTGTGAGGAGAAGAGGGAGAATGAAATTGAGGGGAAGAGGGAGAATGAGAATGAGGGGATGGGGGAGAATGAGAGTGAGGGGATGAGGGAGAATGAGAGTGATGGGATGAGGGAGAATGAGAGTGAGGGGGAGTGATGGGAAGAGGGGGAGTGTGCGGGAGGGGACGAGGGAGAGTGAGTGAGAGGATGAGAGAGAGTGAGTGAGGGGACGAGGGAGAGTAGACGGAGAGTGAGAATGAGGGGAAAGAGAGTGAGGGGAAGAGGATGAGAGTGAGAGTGCTGGGAAGAGGGATAGAACGAATGAGGGCAAGAGGGAGAGAGACAGAGTGAGGGGAAAAGAGAGAGAGAAAGTGAGGGGAAGAGAGAGAGTGAGGGGAAGAGGAAGTGAGGGGAGAGAGAGTTAGGGGAAGAGAGAGAGAGAGTGAGGGGAAGAGGGAGAGTGAGTGAGGGGAAGAGGGAGAGAGAGTGAGAGGAAGAGGGAGAGAGTGTGAGGGGAAGAGGTAGAGAGTGAGTGAGGGGGAGAGTGAATGAGGGGAAGAGTGAGAGAGTGAGTGAGGGGAAGAGGGAGAGAGTGAAAGAGTGAGGGGAAGAGGGAGGGAGTGAAAGAGTGAGGGGAAGAGGGTGAGAGTGAGAGGGAGAGAGTGAGGGGAAGAGGGAGAGAGTGAAAGAGTGAGGAGAAGAGTGCGAGAGTGAAAGGGTTAGGGGAAGAGGGTGAGAGTGAGGGGAAGTGGAAGAGAGTGAAAGATTGAGGGGAAGTGGGAGAGAGTGAAGGGGTGAGGAGAAGGAGAGAGTGAAAGAGTGAGGGGACGAGGGAGGGAGTGAAAGAGTGAGGGGAAGAGGGTGAGAGTGAGAGGGGAAGAGGTTGAGAGTCAGAGGGGAAGAGAGTGAGAGTGAGAGGGGAAGAGGGTGAGAGTGAGAGGGGAAGGGGGTGAGAGTGAGGGGGAAGATAGAGAGAGTGAGGTGGAAGATAGAGAGAGAGTGAGGGGGAAGATAGAGAGAGAGTGAGGGGGAAGATAGAGAGAGAGTGAGAATGAGGGGAAAGATGGAGAGTGAGAGAGTGTGAGGGGAACAGTGTGAATGAGGGGAAGAGGGAGAGTGTGAGTTTGGGGAAGAGGGAGAGTGAGGGAGGGGAAGAGGGGTAGTGAGTGAGGTGAAGAGGGAGGGTGAGAGTGAGGGAAAGAGTGATAGTGAGGGGGAGAGGGAGAGTGAGGGGAAGAGGGAGAGAGTGAAAGAGGGAGGGAAGAGTGAGAGTGAGGGGAAGAGGGAGAGTGAGAGCGAGGGGAAGAGGTAGAGTGAGATTGAGGTGAAGAAATAGAGAGAGGAGAAGAGGGAGACTGAGGGGAAGTGGGAGACTGAGGGGAAGAGGGCGAGAGTGAAAGACTGAGGGTGTGAGGGTGAGAGTGAGTGAGGGGAAGAGGGTGAGAGTGAGTGAGGGGAAGAGGGTGAGAGTGAGTGAGGGGAAGAGGGTGAGAGTGAGTGAGGGGAAGAGGGAGAGTGTGAGTGAGGGGAAGAGGGAGCGAGGGGAAGAGGGGGACTGTGAAAGAGTGAGGGGAAGAGGGAGAGTGAGGGGAAGAGGGAGAGTGAGAGCGAGGGGAAGAGGGAGAGTGAGATTGAGGTGAAGAAATAGAGAGAGAGTGAGAAGAGGGAGACTGAGGGGATGTGGGAGACTGAGGGGAAAGAGGGGCGAGAGTGAAACAGTGAGGGGAAGAGGGTGAGAGTGAGGGGAACAGGGAGCGAGCGAGTGAGGGGAAGAGGGAGCGAGCGAGTGAGGGGAAGAGGGAGCATGAGGGGAAGAGGCGACGTGAGGGGACAAGGGAGAGCGAGGGGACGAGGGAGAGTGAGGGGACGTGGGAGAGTGAGGGGACGTGGGAGAGTGAGGGGACGCGGAAGAGTGAGGGGACGCGGGAGAGTGAGGGGACGCGGGAGAGTGAGGGGACGCGGGAGTGTGTGAGTGAGAGCGAGGGGACGAGGGAGAGCAAGTGAGGGGACGAGGGAGAGTGAGTGAGGGGCGAGGGACAGTGTGAGTGAGGGAATGAGGATGAGTAGAGGGAGAGTGAGGGGATAAGAGAGAGTGAGCGGAAGAGGGAGAGTGAGAGTTAGGGACAGAGGGAGAGAGAGTGAGGGGAAGAGGGAGAGAGTGTGGGGAAGAGGGAGAGTGAGACCGAGGGGAAGAGGGAGAGTGTGAGTGAGTGGAAGAGGGAGAGTGTGAGCGAGGGGTAGGGAGAGAGTGAGGGGAAGAGGAGGAATGAGAGTGAGGGGAAGAGTGGGAATGAAAGTGAGGGGAAGAGGGAGAGTGAGGGGAAGGGGAAGAGGGAGAGTGAGGGGAGGAGGAAGAGTGAGAGTAAATGGAAGAGGGAGAGTGAGGGGAAGATGGAGAGTGTGAGTGAGGGGACAAGGGAGAGTGAGTGAGGGGACGAGGGAGAGTGAGCGAGGGGACGAGGGAGAGTGAGCGAGGGGAACAGAGGGAGAGTGAGAGTGAGGGGAAGATGGAGAGTGAGAGTGAGGGGAAGAGGGAGAGTGAGATTGACGGGAAGAGGGAGAGAGAGTGAGGGGAAGAGTGAAAGTGAGGAGAAGAGGGAGAGTGAGAGTGAGGGGAATAGTGAGAGTGAGGGGAAGAGGGAGAGTGAGAGTGAGGGGAATAGTGAGAGTGAGGGGAAGAGGGAGAGAGAATGAGGGGAAGAGGGAGAGTGAGAGGAAGAGGACGAGTGTGAGGAGAATAGGGCGCGAGGGAGTGAGGGGCAGAGGGAGAGTGTGAGTGAGGAGTAGCGGGAGCGAGCGAGTGAGGAGAAGAGGGAGCGAGTGAGTGAGGGGAAGAGGGAGCGGAGCGAATGAGGGGAAGAGGGAGCGAGCGAGTGAGGGGAAGAGGGAGCGAGCGAGTGAGAGGAAGAGGGATCGAGCGAGTGAGGGGAAGAGGGATCGAGCGAGTGAGGGGAAGAGGGATCGAGCGAGTGAGGGGAAGAGGGATCGAGCGAGTGAGGGATGAGGGAGCGAGCGAGTAAGGGGAAGAGGGAGTGAGAGAGTGAGAGGAAGAGGGAGCCAGCGAGTGAGGGGAAGAGGGAGAGTGAGGAGTAAGGGGAAGGGGGAGAGAGGGAGTGAGGGGAAGAGGGGGCAAGCAAGTGAGGGGAAGAGGGAAAGTGAGGAGTGAGGGCAAGAGGGAGTGAGGGGAAGAGGGAGAGAGGGAGTGAGGGGAAGAGGGAGAGAGGGGAAGGGGGAGCGAGCAAGTGAGGGGAAGAGGGAGCGAGCAAGTTAGGGGAAGAGGGAAAGTGAGGAGTGAGGGCAAGAGAGAGTGAGGGGAAGAGGGAGAGATGGAGTGAGGGGAAGAGGGAGCCAGCGAGTGAGGGGAAGAGGGAGAGTGAGGAGTAAGGGGAAGGGGGAGTGAGGGGAAGAGGGATAGAGCAAGTGAGGGGAAGAGGGAGCGAGCAAGTGAGGGGAAGAGTGAGCGAGCAAGTTAGGGGAAGAGGGAAAGTGAGGAGTGAGGGCAAGAGAGAGTGAGGGGAAGAGGGAGAGAGGGAGTGAGGGGAAGAGGGAGAGAGGGGAAGAGGGGGCGAGCGTGTGAGGGGAAGAGGGATCGAGCAAGTGAGGGGAAGAGAGAGCGAGCAAGTGAGGGGAAGAGGGAGCGAGCAAGTGAAGGGACGAGTGATCGAGCGAGTGAGGAGAAGAGGGAACGAGCGAGTGAGGGGAAGAGGGAAAGTGAGGAGTGAGGAGAAGAGGGGAGTGAGGGGAAGAGGGAGTGAGGGGAAGAGGGAGAGAGGTGAAGATGGATCGAGCGAGTGAGGGGAAGAGGGAGCAAGCGAGTGAGGGGAAGAGGGAGGGTGAGGGGAAGAGGGAGCATGAGGAGACGCGGGAGAGTGAGGGGACGCGGGAGAGTGAGGGGACGGGGAGAGTGTGAGTGAGGGGACGAGGGAGAGTGAGAGTGAGGGGATGAGGGAGAGTGAGTGAGGGGCGAGGGACAGTGTGAGTGAGGGGTTGAGGGTGAGTAGCGGGAGAGTCAGGGGATAAGAGAGTGAGGGGAAGAGGGAGACTGAGATTTAGGGACAGAGGGAGAGAGAGTGAGTGGAAGAGGGAGAGTGAGGGGGAGAGGGAGAGCGAGGGGAAGAGGGAGAGTGTGAGTGAGTGGAAGAGGGAGAGTGTGAGCGAGGGGAACAGAGGGAAGAGCGAGGGGAAGGTAGAGAGCGAGGGGAAGAATGAGAGTGAGGGGAAGAGGGGGAATGAGAGTGAGGGGAAGTGGGGGAATGAGAGGGAGGGGAAGAGGGGGAATGAGAGTGAGGGGAAGAGGGGGAATGAGAGTGAGGGGAAGAGGGAGATTGAGGGGAAGAGGAAGAGTGAGAGTAAGCGGATGAGGTAGAGTGAGGGGAAGAGGGAGAGTGAGTGAGGGGACGAGGGAGAGTGGGTGAGGGGATGAGGGAGATTGAGTGAGGCGACGAGGGAGAGTGTGAGTGAGGGGATGAGGGATAGTAGGGGGAGAGTGAGGGGATTAGAGAGAGTCAGGGGAAGAGAGACAGTGAGAGTTAGGGGAAGAGGATGAGAGAGTGAGGGGAAGAGGGAGAGCGAGGGGAAAAGGGAGAGTGTGAGTGAGTGGAAGAGGGAGAGTGTGAGCGAGGGGAACAGAGGGAGAGTGAGAGTGAGGGGAAGAGTGAGAGTGAGGGGAGGATGGAGAGTGAGAGTGAGGGGAAGAGTGAGAGTGAGGTGAAGAGTGAGCGAGCGAGTAAGGGGGAAGAGGGATCGAGCGAGTGAGGGGGAAGAGGGATCGCGCGAGTGAGGGGGAAGAGGGATCGAGCGAGTGAGGGGGAAGAGGGATTGACCGAGTGAGGGGAAGAGGGATCGAGCGAGTGAGGGGAAGAAGGATCGAGCGAGTGAGGGGAAGAGGGATCGAGCGAGTGAGTGGATGAGGGAGCGAGCGAGTAAGGGGAAGAGGGAGTGAGCGAGTGAGAGGAAGAGGGAGCCAGCGAGTGAGGAGAAGAGGGAGAGTGAGGAGTAAGGGGAAGGGGGAGAGAGGGTGAGGGGAAGAGGGAGCGAGCAAGTGAGGGGAAGAGAGAAAGTGAGGAGTGAGGGCAAGAGGGAGTGAGGGGAAGAGGGAGAGAGGGAGTGAGGGGAAGAGGGAGCCAGCGAGTGAGGGGAAGGGGGAGAGTGAGGAGTAAGGGGAAGGGGGAGTGAGGGGAAGAGGGAGCGAGCGTGTGAGGGGAAGAGGGATCGAGCAAGTGAGGGGAAGAGGGAGAGTGAGAGTGAGGGGAGGATGGAGATTGAAAGTGAGGGGAAGAGTGAAAGTGAGGTGAAGAGTGAGCGAGTGAGTGAGGGGAAGAGGGATCGAGCGAGTGAGGGGAAAGAGGTATCGAGCGAGTGAGGGGAAGAGGGATCGAGCGAGTGAGGGGGAAGAGGATATCGAGCAAGTGAGGGGAAGAGGGATCGAGCGAGTGAGGGGAAGAGGGATCGAGCGAGTGAGTGGATGAGGGAGCGAGCGAGTAAGGGGAAGAGGGAGTGAGTGAGTGAGAGGAAGAGGGAGCCAGCGAGTGAGGGGAAGAGGGAGAGTGAGGAGTAAGGGGAAGGGGGAGAGAGGGAGTGAGAGGAAGAGGGAGCGAGCAAGTGAGGGGAAGAGGGAGCGAGCAAGTGAGGGGAAGAGGGAAAGTGAGGAGTGAGGGCAAGAGGGAGTGAGGGGAAGAGGGAGTGAGGGGAAGAGGGAGAGAGGGGAAGAGGGAGCGAGCAAGTGAGGGGAAGAAGGAGCGAGCAAGTTAGGGGAAGAGGGAAAGTGAGGAGTGAGGCAAGAGGGAGTGAGGGGAAGAGGGAGTCAGCGAGTGAGGGGAAGAGGGAGTGTGAGGAGTAAGGGGAAGGGGGAGTGAGGGGAAGAGGGATCGAGCAAGTGAGGGGAAGAGGGAGCGAGCAAGTGAGGGGAAGAGGGAGCGAGCAAGTTAGCGAAGAGGGAAAGTGAGGAGTGAGGGCTAGAGGGAGTGAGGGGAAGAGGGAGAGCGGAAGTGAGGGGAAGAGGGAGAGGGGGAAGAGGGAGCGAGCGTGTGAGGGGAAGAGTGATCGAGCAAGTGAGGGGAAGAGGGAGAGTGAGAGTGAGGGGAGGATGGAGATTGAAAGTGAGGGGAAGAGTGAGAGTGAGGTGAAGAGTGAGCGAGCGAGTGAGGGGAAGAGGGATCGAGCGAGTGAGGAGAAGAGGGGAGTGAGGGGAAGAGGGAGTGAGGGGAAGAGGGAGAGAGGTGAAGATGGATCGAGCGAGTGAGGGGAAGAGGGAGCAAGCGAGTGAGGGGAAGAGGGAGGGTGAGGGGAAGAGGGAGCATGAGGAGACGCGGGAGAGTGAGGGGACGCGGGAGAGTGAGGGGACGGGGAGAGTGTGAGTGAGGGGACGAGGGAGAGTGAGAGTGAGGGGATGAGGGAGAGTGAGTGAGGGGCGAGGGACAGTGTGAGTGAGGGGTTGAGGGTGAGTAGCGGGAGAGTCAGGGGATAAGAGAGTGAGGGGAAGAGGGAGACTGAGATTTAGGGACAGAGGGAGAGAGAGTGAGTGGAAGAGGGAGAGTGAGGGGGAGAGGGAGAGCGAGGGGAAGAGGGAGAGTGTGAGTGAGTGGAAGAGGGAGAGTGTGAGCGAGGGGAACAGAGGGAAGAGCGAGGGGAAGGTAGAGAGCGAGGGGAAGAATGAGAGTGAGGGGAAGAGGGGGAATGAGAGTGAGGGGAAGTGGGGGAATGAGAGGGAGGGGAAGAGGGGGAATGAGAGTGAGGGGAAGAGGGGGAATGAGAGTGAGGGGAAGAGGGAGATTGAGGGGAAGAGGAAGAGTGAGAGTAAGCGGATGAGGTAGAGTGAGGGGAAGAGGGAGAGTGAGTGAGGGGACGAGGGAGAGTGGGTGAGGGGATGAGGGAGATTGAGTGAGGCGACGAGGGAGAGTGTGAGTGAGGGGATGAGGGATAGTAGGGGGAGAGTGAGGGGATTAGAGAGAGTCAGGGGAAGAGAGACAGTGAGAGTTAGGGGAAGAGGATGAGAGAGTGAGGGGAAGAGGGAGAGCGAGGGGAAAAGGGAGAGTGTGAGTGAGTGGAAGAGGGAGAGTGTGAGCGAGGGGAACAGAGGGAGAGTGAGAGTGAGGGGAAGAGTGAGAGTGAGGGGAGGATGGAGAGTGAGAGTGAGGGGAAGAGTGAGAGTGAGGTGAAGAGTGAGCGAGCGAGTAAGGGGGAAGAGGGATCGAGCGAGTGAGGGGGAAGAGGGATCGCGCGAGTGAGGGGGAAGAGGGATCGAGCGAGTGAGGGGGAAGAGGGATTGACCGAGTGAGGGGAAGAGGGATCGAGCGAGTGAGGGAAGAAGGATCGAGCGAGTGAGGGGAAGAGGGATCGAGCGAGTGAGTGGATGAGGGAGCGAGCGAGTAAGGGGAAGAGGGAGTGAGCGAGTGAGAGGAAGAGGGAGCCAGCGAGTGAGGAGAAGAGGGAGAGTGAGGAGTAAGGGGAAGGGGGAGAGAGGGTGAGGGGAAGAGGGAGCGAGCAAGTGAGGGGAAGAGAGAAAGTGAGGAGTGAGGGCAAGAGGGAGTGAGGGGAAGAGGGAGAGAGGGAGTGAGGGGAAGAGGGAGCCAGCGAGTGAGGGGAAGGGGGAGAGTGAGGAGTAAGGGGAAGGGGGAGTGAGGGGAAGAGGGAGCGAGCGTGTGAGGGGAAGAGGGATCGAGCAAGTGAGGGGAAGAGGGAGAGTGAGAGTGAGGGGAGGATGGAGATTGAAAGTGAGGGGAAGAGTGAAAGTGAGGTGAAGAGTGAGCGAGTGAGTGAGGGGAAGAGGGATCGAGCGAGTGAGGGGAAAGAGGTATCGAGCGAGTGAGGGGAAGAGGGATCGAGCGAGTGAGGGGGAAGAGGATATCGAGCAAGTGAGGGGAAGAGGGATCGAGCGAGTGAGGGGAAGAGGGATCGAGCGAGTGAGTGGATGAGGGAGCGAGCGAGTAAGGGGAAGAGGGAGTGAGTGAGTGAGAGGAAGAGGGAGCCAGCGAGTGAGGGGAAGAGGGAGAGTGAGGAGTAAGGGGAAGGGGGAGAGAGGGAGTGAGAGGAAGAGGGAGCGAGCAAGTGAGGGGAAGAGGGAGCGAGCAAGTGAGGGGAAGAGGGAAAGTGAGGAGTGAGGGCAAGAGGGAGTGAGGGGAAGAGGGAGTGAGGGGAAGAGGGAGAGAGGGGAAGAGGGAGCGAGCAAGTGAGGGGAAGAAGGAGCGAGCAAGTTAGGGGAAGAGGGAAAGTGAGGAGTGAGGCAAGAGGGAGTGAGGGGAAGAGGGAGTCAGCGAGTGAGGGGAAGAGGGAGTGTGAGGAGTAAGGGGAAGGGGGAGTGAGGGGAAGAGGGATCGAGCAAGTGAGGGGAAGAGGGAGCGAGCAAGTGAGGGGAAGAGGGAGCGAGCAAGTTAGCGAAGAGGGAAAGTGAGGAGTGAGGGCTAGAGGGAGTGAGGGGAAGAGGGAGAGCGGAAGTGAGGGGAAGAGGGAGAGGGGGAAGAGGGAGCGAGCGTGTGAGGGGAAGAGTGATCGAGCAAGTGAGGGGAAGAGGGAGAGTGAGAGTGAGGGGAGGATGGAGATTGAAAGTGAGGGGAAGAGTGAGAGTGAGGTGAAGAGTGAGCGAGCGAGTGAGGGGAAGAGGGATCGAGCGAGTGAGGGGAAATGGTATTGAGCGAGTGAGGGGAAGAGGGATCGTGCGAGTGAGGGGGAAGAGGGATCGAGCGAGTGAGGGGAAGAGGGATCGAGCAAGTG
>NW_027600301.1:0-16151 GCF_964194155.1 Cetorhinus maximus | reverse complement strand
AGGGAGCGCCGCACTGTCGGAGGGTCAGTACTGAGGGAGTGCCGCACTGTCGGAGGGTCAGTACTGAGGGAGTGCCGCACTGTCGGAGGGTCAGTACTGAGGGAGTGCCGCACTGTTGGAGGGTCAGTACTGAGGGAGTGCCGCACTGTCGGAGGGTCAGTACTGAGGGAGCGCCGCACTGTTGGAGGGTCAGTACTGAGGGAGCGCCGCACTGTCGGAGGGTCAGTACTGAGGGAGCGCCGCACTGTCGGAGGGTCAGTACTGAGGGAGCGCCGCACTGTCAGAGGGTCAGTGCTGAGGGAGCGCCGCACTGTCGGAGGGTCAGTACTGAGGGAGCTCCGCACTGTCGGAGGGTCAGTGCTGAGGGAGTGCCGCACCGTCGGAGGGTCAGTGCTGAGGGAGCGCCGCACTGTCGGAGGGTCAGTACTGAGGGAGCGCCGCACTGTCGGAGGGTCAGTACTGAGGGAGAGCCGCACTGTCGGAGGGTCAGTACTGAGGGAGCGTCGCACTGTCGGAGGGTCAGTACTGAGGGAGCGTCGCACTGTCGGAGGGTCAGTACTGAGGGAGCGCCGTACTGTCGGAGGGTCAGTACTGAGGGAGTGTCGCACTGTTGGAGGGTCAGTACTGAGGGAGTGTCGCACTGTTGGAGGGTCAGTACTGAGGGAGTGCCGCACTGTCGGAGGGTCAGTGCTGAGGGAGCGCCGCACTGTCGGAGGGTCAGTACTGAGGGAGAGCCGCACTGTCGGAGGGTCAGTACTGAGGGAGCGTCGCACTGTCGGAGGGTCAGTACTGAGGGAGCGTCGCACTGTCGGAGGGTCAGTACTGAGGGAGCGCCGCACTGTCGGAGGGTCAGTACTGAGGGAGTGTCGCACTGTTGGAGGGTCAGTACTGAGGGAGTGTCGCACTGTTGGAGGGTCAGTACTGAGGGAGTGCCGCACTGTCGGAGGGTCAGTACTGAGGAAGTGCCGCACTGTTGGAGGGTCAGCACTGAGGGAGTGCTGCACTGTCGGAGTGTCAGTACTGAGGGAGCGCCGCACTGTTGGAGGGTCAGTACTGAGGGAGTGCCGCACTGTCGGAGGGTCAGTACTGAGGGAGCGCCGCACTGTCGGAGGGTCAGTGCTGAGGGAGTGCCGCACTGTCGGAGGGTCAGTGCTGAGGGAGCGCCGCACTGTCGGAGGGTCAGTACTGAGGGAGCTCCGCACTGTCGGAGGGTCAGTGCTGAGGGAGTGCCGCACTGTCGGAGGGTCAGTACTGAGGGAGTGCCGCACTGTCGGAGGGTCAGTACTGAGGGAGTGCCGCACTGTCGGAGGGTCAGTACTGAGGGAGTGCCGCACTGTCGGAGGGTCAGTACTGAGGGAGCGCCGCACTGTCGGAGGGTCAGTACTGAGGGAGCGCCGCACTGTCGGAGGGTCAGTACTGAGGGAGCGCCGCACTGTCGGAGGGTCAGTACTGAGGGAGCGCCGCACTGTCGGAGGGTCAGTACTGAGGGAGCGCCGCACTGTCGGAGGGTCAGTACTGAGGGCGTGCTGGTCTCTGCTGTGTTCTCTGGGTGTCCTGAGGCCCAATCTTCATCCCTCAAACCCACAGTTACTAATAAACCCGGTGTCTGGGCCATTAGCAGATTGCCGTTTGTGGGATCTCGCTGTGCGCAAATTGGCTGCCGAGTTTCCTACATTACGACAGTGACCACACGGTAAAGGAGCACCAGTAGGATTAGGCCATTCGGCCCATCGAGCCTGCTCCCCCATTCAGTACGATCATGGGCTGATCTTGGGCTTCAACTCCATTTTCCCGCCCACTCCCCATATCCCTCGATTCAGAGAGATCTGTCTATCCCAGCCGCAAATATATTCAACAATGGAGCATCCACAACCCTCTGGGGTCGAGAATTCCAAAGGTTCACCACCCTTTGGGTGAAGAAATTTCTCCTCCATCTCGGTCCTAAATGATCGGCCCCTTATCCTGAGACTGAAAAGGAATTTAATTGGCTCTGAAACGCTTGACGCTGTGAAAGGCGCTAGAGAAATGCAGTGTTTCTCGCGGACTGACCTTAATCCAGGGGCAGCTGAGGCAGCTGGCAGCAGTGAGGCGAGATCTGTGCGGAAGAGCAGGTAACCTGTGAGTCATTCAGTTCAGAGATTCATTTCATTCAATGCTTATGTTGGGGATGTGGGGGTCATTGGCCGGGCCCAGCGTTTATTGCCCATCCCTAATTGCCCCCTTCAGAAGGTGGTGGTGAGCTGCCTTCTTGAGCCGCTGCAGTCCCTGTGGTGTAGGTACACCCACCGTGCTGTTAGGGAGGGAGGTCCAGGATTTGGACCCAGCGACAGTGAAAGATCGGCCGATATATTTCCAAGTCGGGATGGTGAGTGGCTCGGAGGGGAACTTCCAGGCGGTGGTGTTCCCCATGTGTCTGCTGCCCTTGTCCTTCTAGATGGTAGCGGTCGTGGGTTTGGAAGGTGCTGTCGAAGGAGCCTTGGTGAGTTGCTGCAGTGCATCTTGTAGATGGTACACACACTGCTGCTACTGTGCGTCGGTGGTGGAGGGAGTGAATGTTGGAGGTGGTGGAGGGAGTGAATGTTGGAGGTGGTGGAGGGAGTGAATGTTGGAGGTGGTGGAGGGAGTGAATGTTGGAGGTGGTGGAGGGAGTGAATGTTGGAGGTGGTGGAGGGAGTGAATGTTGGAGGTGGTGGAGGGAGCGAGTGTTGGAGGTGGTGGAGGGAGTGAATGTTGGAGGTGGTGGAGGGAGCGAGTGTTGGAGGTGGTGGAGGGAGTGAATGTTGGAGGTGGTGGAGGGAGTGAATGTTTGAGTTGGAGGAGGGAGTGAATGTTGGAGGTGGTGGAGGGAGTGAATGTTGGAGGTGGTGGAGGGAGTGAATGTTGGAGGTGGTGGAGGGAGTGAATGTTGGAGGTGGTGGAGGGAGTGAATGTTGGAGGTGGTGGAGGGAGTGAATGTTGGAGGTGGTGGAGGGAGTGAATGTTGGAGGTGGTGGAGGGAGTGAATGTTGGAGGTGGTGGAGGGAGTGAATGTTGGAGGTGGTGGAGGGAGTGAATGTTGGAGGTGGAGTGAGTGAGTGTTTGAGGTGGAGGAGGGAGTGAGTGTTTGAGGTGGAGGAGGGAGTGAGTGTTTGAGGTGGAGGAGGGAGTGAATGTTTGAGGTGGAGGAGGGAGTGAGTTTTTGAGGTGGAGGAGGGAGTGAGTGTTTGAGGTGGAGGAGGGAGTGAGTGTTTGAGGTGGAGGAGGGAGTGAGTGTTTGAGGTGGAGGAGGGAGTGAGTATTTGAGGTGGAGGAGGGAGTGAGTGTTTGAGGTGGAGGAGGGAGTGAGTGTTTGAGGTGGAGGAGGGAGTGAGTGTTTGAGGTGGAGGAGGGAGCGAGTGGTTGAGGTGGAGGAGGGAGTGAGTGTTTGAGGTGGAGGAGGGAGTGAGTGTTTGAGGTGGAGGAGGGAGTGAGTGTTTGAGGTGGAGGAGGGAGTGAGTGTTTGAGGTGGAGGAGGGAGTGAGTGTTTGAGGTGGAGGAGGGAGCGAGTGGTTGAGGTGGAGGAGGGCCTGGGGTGGGTGCCCCGGGTTTGGGGCCTGTGTGGGTGCTGCCCCGGGGTTGGGGCCTGGGTGGGTGCCCGGGATTGGGGCCTGGGTGGGTGCCCGGGTTTGGGGCCTGGGGTGGGTGCCCGGGTTTGGGGCCTGGGGTGGGAGCCGGGGTTGGGGCCTAGGTGGGTGCCCGGGATTGGGGCCTGGGTGGGTGCTCGGAGTTTGGGGCCTGGGGTGGGAGCCAGGGTTGGGGCCTGGGTTGTGCTGCCCCGGGATTGGGGCCTGGGGTGTGTGGGTGCTGCCCGGGGTTAGCAAGGCTCCGGTACTCACGCGGGGTCCTTGAGCAGAAGCCTCCTGATGAAGTCCTTGGCCATGTTGCTGGTCTTCCCGAACCCCTGATCCTCCATCTCGTACCGTAGCTGCGCGATGTTGGAGAGGGTCTCGCTCTCGCTCTCCCCCTGGAACGGTGAGTAACCACTGAGGCTGCTGGAGGTTAACCCAGAGCGTCAGAGCCTGGACCACACACCCGATCGCAAGCAGAGTACCCCACAGCCCAGGAGGAGACCATTCCGCCCATCCTGCCAGTGCTCACCCTTGGAAAGAGCGATCCAACTCTTCCCCACTTCCCCCCGCCCTCTGCTCTTTACCCCCCATATCCCTGCAACCGTTTCCCCCTCAAGTATTTATCCGATTCCCCCCCTTTTGAAAGTTCCTATTGAATCTGCTTCCACCGTGTCTGCTGCCCTTGTCCTTCTAGATGGTCCTAACCCTCCTGTGGCCTTGTTGACCCCCAAAAACAGGGAGAGATCCCCTGAGCAGAGAATAGAAACCCCACTAAGAGGCAGGTAGTGAGGCAGTTTAGCCTGAGGTGTGTCCAGTACTTACAGGATGTAGGTGATCACTCCAACGCTCCTAGGAGAGAGAAGGGATAAGGTTAGGGGTCCTGAGGGAGGACATGGTGTCCCATTCCCTGGGGAGGGTCTCTTATCAATCCCAGAGACTCCCTCCATCCCTCTCCCTGGTCACTGTCTGAGGCTAATCCTCTCTGTTCACCCTCCGCAACATGGCCCCAACTCCTGCCCCCTCGTCTCAGCTCATCCGCTGCTGAAGCCCTCACCCACGCCCTCGTTCCCTCCGGACACGACCATTCCGACTCTCCCGGCGGCTCTCCCACATTCCACCCTCCGGAAACTCCAGCTCATCCCAAACCCTCCTACCCCCCGCCCCCCGTGTCCGAACTCGCACCGAGTCCCCGGTCACCCATCACCCCCTCCTGTGCCCGCTGACCCACACTGGCTCCCGGTCCGGGAACACCTCCATTTACAAATTCTCACCCTCGTTTTCAAATCCCTCCTCACCCCCTCCCTATCTCTGTAACCTCCTCCAGCCCCTACACCCCCTCCCTATCTCTGTAACCTCCTCCAGCCCCCTACAGCCCTCCCTCTCTCTGTAACCTCCTCCAGCCCCTACACCCCTCCCTATGTCTGTAGCCTCCTCCAGCCCCTATGCCCTCCCTATCCCGGTAACCTCCTCCACCCTCTGCACCCCTCCCAATCTCTGTAACCTCCTCCAGCCCCTACACCCCTCCCTATCTCTGTAACCTCCTCCAGCCCCTACACCCCTCCCTATCTCTGTAACCTCCTCCAGCCCCTACACCCCTCCCTATCTCTGTAGCCTCCTCCAGCCCCTACACCCCTCCCTCTCTCTGTAACCTCCTCCAGTCCCTACACCCCTCCCTATCTCTGTAACCTCCTCCAGCCCCTACAACCCTCCCTATCTCTGTAATATCCTCCAGCCCCTACACCCTCCCTATCTCTGTAACCTCCTCCAGCCCCTACACCCCTCCCTATCTCTGTAACCTCCTCCAGCCCCTACAACCCTCCCTATATTTGTAACCTCCTCCAGCCCCTACACCCCTCACTATCTCTGTAACCTCCTCCAGCCCCTACACCCCTCCCTATCTCTGTAACCTCCTCCAGCCCCTACACCCCTCCCTATCTCTGTAACCTCCTCCAGCCCCTACACCCTCCCTATCTCTGTAACCTCCTCCAGCCCCTACACCCTTCCCTATCTCTGTAACCTCCTCCAGCCCCTACACCCCTCCCTATCTCTGTAACCTCCTCCAGCCCCTACACCCCTCCCTATCTCTGTAACCTCCTCCATCCCCTACACCCGTCCCTATCTCTGTAACCTCCTCCAGCCACTACATCCCTCCCTATCTCTGTAATCTCCTCCAGCCACTACACCCCTCCCTATCTCTGTAACCTCCTCCAGCCCCTACACCCCTCCCTATCTCTGTAACCTACTCCAGCCCCTACACCGCTCCCTATCTCTGTAACTTCCTCCAGCCCCTACACCCCTCCCTATCTCTGTAACCTCCTCCAGCCCCTACACCCCTCCCTATCTCTGTAACCTCCTCCATCCCCTACACCCGTCCCTATCTCTGTAACCTCCTCCAGCCCCTACACCCCTCCCTATCTCTGTAACCTCCTCCAGCCCCTACACCCCTCCCTATCTCTGTAACCTCCTCCAGCCCCTACACCCCTCCCTATCTCTGTAACCTCCTCCAGCCCCTACACCCCTCCCTATCTCTGTAACCTCCTCCGGCCTGTCCATCCCTCCCTATCTCTGTAACCTCCTCCAGCCCCTACACCCCTCCCTATCTCTGTAACCTCCTCCGGCCTGTCCATCCCTCCCTATCTCTGTAACTTCAACCAGCCCTTACACCCCTCCCTATCTCTGTAACCTCCTCCAGCCCCTACACCCCTCCCTATCTCTGTAACCTCCTCCAGCCCCTATACCCTCCCTATCCCGGTAACCTCCTCCACCCTCTGCACCCCTCCCTATCTCTGTAACCTCCTCCAGCCCCTACACCCCTCCCTATCCCTGTAACCTCCTCCAGCCCCTACACCCCTCCCTATCTCTGTAACCTCCTCCATCCCCTACACCCGTCCCTATCTCTGTAACCTCCTCCAGCCACTACATCCCTCCCTATCTCTGTAACCTCCTCCAGCCACTACACCCCTCCCTATCTCTGTAACCTCCTCCAGCCCCTACACACCTCCCTATCTCTGTAACCTCCTCCAGCCCCTACACCGCTCCCTATCTCTGTAACCTCCTCCAGCCCCGACACCGCTCCCAATCTCTGTAACCTCCTCCAGCCCCTACACCCCTCCCTATCTCTGTAACCTCCACCAGCCCCTACACCCCTCCCAATCTCTGTAACCTCCTCCAGCCCCTACACCCCTCCCTATCTCTGTAACCTCCTCCAGCCCCTACACCGCTCCCAATCTCTGTAACCTCCTCCAGCCCCGACACCCCTCCCTATCTCTGTAACCTCCTCCAGCCCCTACACCCCTCCCTATCTCTGTAACCTCCTCCATCCCCTACACCCGTCCCTATCTCTGTAACCTCCTCCAGCCACTACATCCCTCCCTATCTCTGTAATCTCCTCCAGCCACTACACCCCACCCTATCTCTGTAACCTCCTCCAGCCCCTACACCCCTCCCTATCTCTGTAACCTACTCCAGCCCCTACACCGCTCCCTATCTCTGTAACTTCGTCCAGCCCCTACACCCCTCCCTATCTCTGTAACCTCCTCCAGCCCCTACACCCCTCCCTATCTCTGTAACCTCCTCCAGCCCCTACATTCCTCCCTATCTCTGTAACCTCCTCCAGCCCCAACACACCTCCCTATCTCTGTAACCTCCTCCAGCCGCTACACCCCTCCCTATCTCGGTAACCTCCTCCAGCCTCTCTCTCTCTCTCCCTATCTCTGTAACCTCCTCCAGCCCCTACACCCCTCCCTATCTCTGTAACCTCCTCCAGCCCCTACACCCCTCCCTATCTCTGTAACCTCCTCCAGCCCCTACACCCCTCCCTATCTCTGTAACCTCCTCCGGCCTGTCCATCCCTCCCTATCTCTGTAACCTCCTCCAGCCCTTACACCCCTCCCTATCTCTGTAACCTCCTCCAGCCCCTACACCCTCCCTATCTCTGTAACCTCCTCCAGCCCCTATACCCTCCCTATCCCGGTAACCTCCTCCACCCTCTGCACCCTCCCTATCTCTGTAAACTCCTCCAGCCCCTACACCCCCTCCCTATCTCTGTAACCTCCTCCAGCCACTACACCCCTCCCTATCTCTGTAACCTCCTCCAACCCCTACACCCCTCCCTATCTCTGTAACCTCCTCCAGCCCCTACACCCCTCCCTATCTCTGTAACCTCCTCCATCCCCTAAACCCGTCCCTATCTCTGTAACCTCCTCCAGCCACTACATCCCTCCCTATCTCTGTAATCTCCTCCAGCCACTACACCCCTCCCTATCTCTGTAACCTCCTCCAGCCCCTACACCCCTCCCTATCTCTGTAACCTCCTCCAGCCCCTACACCGCTCCCTATCTCTGTAACCTCCTCCAGCCCCTACACCCCTCCCTATCTCTGTAACCTCCTCCAGCCTCTACACCCCTCCCTATCTCTGTAACCTCCACCAGCCCCTACACTCCTCCCTATCTCTGTAACCTCCTCCAGCCCCTACACCCCTCCCTATCTCTGTAACCTCCTCCATCCCCTACACCCGTCCCTATCTCTGTAACCTCCTCCAGCCCCTACACCCCTCCCTATCTCTGTAACCTCCTCCAGCCCCTACACCCCTCCCTATCTCTGTAACCTCCTCCAGCCCCTACACACCTCCCTATCTCTGTAACCTCCTCCAGCCCCTACACCCCTCCCTATCTCTGTAACCTCCTCCGGCCTGTCCATCCCTCCCTATCTCTGTAACCTCCTCCAGCCCTTACACCCCTCCCTATCTCTGTAACCTCCTCCAGCCCCTACACCCCTCCCTATCTCTGTAACCTCCTCCAGCCCCCATACCCTCCCTATCCCGGTAACCTCCTCCTCCCTCTGCACCCCTCCCTATCTCTGTAACCTCCTCCAGCCCCTACACCCCCTCCCTATCTCTGTAACCTCCTCCAGCCACTACACCCCTCCCTATCTCTGTAACCTCCTCCAGCCCCTACACCCCTCCCTATCTCTGTAACCTCCTCCAGCCCCTACACCCCTCCCTATCTCTGTAACCTCCTCCATCCCCTACACCCGTCTCTATCTCTGTAACCTCCTCCAGCCACTACATCCCTCCCTATCTCTGTAATCTCCTCCAGCCACTACACCCCTCCCTATCTCTGTAACCTCCTCCAGCCCCTATACCCTCCCTATCCCGGTAACCTCCTCCACCCTCTGCACCCCTCCCTATCTCTGTAAACTCCTCCAGCCCCTACACCCCCTCCCTATCTCTGTAACCTCCTCCAGCCACTACACCCCTCCCTATCTCTGTAACCTCCTCCAACCCCTACACCCCTCCCTATCTCTGTAACCTCCTCCAGCCCCTACACCCCTCCCTATCTCTGTAACCTCCTCCATCCCCTAAACCCGTCCCTATCTCTGTAACCTCCTCCAGCCACTACATCCCTCCCTATCTCTGTAATCTCCTCCAGCCACTACACCCCTCCCTATCTCTGTAACCTCCTCCAGCCCCTACACCCCCTCCCTATCTCTGTAACCTCCTCCAGCCCCTACACCGCTCCCTATCTCTGTAACCTCCTCCAGGGCCTACACCCCTCCCTATCTCTGTAACCTCCTCCAGCCTCTACACCCCTCCCTATCTCTGTAACCTCCTCCAGCCCCTACACTCCTCCCTATCTCTGTAACCTCCTCCAGCCCCTACACCCCTCCCTATCTCTGTAACCTCCTCCATCCCCTACACCCGTCCCTATCTCTGTAACCTCCTCCAGCCCCTACACCCCTCCCTATCTCTGTAACCTCCTCCAGCCCCTACACCCCTCCCTATCTCTGTAACCTCCTCCAGCCCCTACACCCCTCCCTATCTCTGTAACCTCCTCCAGCCCCTACACCCCTCCCTATCTCTGTAACCTCCTCCGGCCTGTCCATCCCTCCCTATCTCTGTAACCTCCTCCAGCCCCTACACCCCTCCCTATCTCTGTAACCTCCTCCGGCCTGTCCATCCCTCCCTATCTCTGTAACTTCAACCAGCCCTTACACCCCTCCCTATCTCTGTAACCTCCTCCAGCCCCTACACCCCTCCCTATCTCTGTAACCTCCTCCAGCCCCTATACCCTCCCTATCCCGGTAACCTCCTCCACCCTCTGCACCCCTCCCTATCTCTGTAACCTCCTCCAGCCCCTACACCCCTCCCTATCCCTGTAACCTCCTCCAGCCCCTACACCCCTCCCTATCTCTGTAACCTCCTCCATCCCCTACACCCGTCCCTATCTCTGTAACCTCCTCCAGCCACTACATCCCTCCCTATCTCTGTAACCTCCTCCAGCCACTACACCCCTCCCTATCTCTGTAACCTCCTCCAGCCCCTACACCCCTCCCTATCTCTGTAACCTCCTCCAGCCCCTACACCGCTCCCTATCTCTGTAACCTCCTCCAGCCCCAACACCGCTCCCAATCTCTGTAACCTCCTCCAGCCCCTACACCCCTCCCTATCTCTGTAACCTCCACCAGCCCCTACACCCCTCCCAATCTCTGTAACCTCCTCCAGCCCCTACACCCCTCCCTATCTCTGTAACCTCCTCCAGCCCCTACACCGCTCCCAATCTCTGTAACCTCCTCCAGCCCCGACACCCCTCCCTATCTCTGTAACCTCCTCCAGCCCCTACACCCCTCCCTATCTCTGTAACCTCCTCCATCCCCAACACCCGTCCCTATCTCTGTAACCTCCTCCAGCCACTACATCCCTCCCTATCTCTGTAATCTCCTCCAGCCACTACACCCCTCCCTATCTCTGTAACCTCCTCCAGCCCCTACACCCCTCCCTATCTCTGTAACCTACTCCAGCCCCTACACCGCTCCCTTTCTCTGTAACTTCCTCCAGCCCCTACAACCCTCCCTATCTCTGTAACCTCCTCCAGCCCCTACACCCCTCCCTATCTCTGTAACCTCCTCCAGCCCCTACACTCCTCCCTATCTCTGTAACCTCCTCCAGCCGCAACACACCTCCCTATCTCTGTAACCTCCTCCAGCCGCTACACCCCTCCCTATCTCGGTAACCTCCTCCAGCCTCTCTCTCTCTCTCCCTATCTCTGTAACCTCCTCCAGCCCCTACACCCCTCCCTATCTCTGTAACCTCCTCCAGCCCCTACACCCCTCCCTATCTCTGTAACCTCCTCCAGCCCCTACACCCCTCCCTATCTCTGTAACCTCCTCCGGCCTGTCCATCCCTCCCTATCTCTGTAACCTCCTCCAGCCCTTACACCCCTCCCTATCTCTGTAACCTCCTCCAGCCCCTACACCCCTCCCTATCTCTGTAACCTCCTCCAGCCCCTATACCCTCCCTATCCCGGTAACCTCCTCCACCCTCTGCACCCCTCCCTATCTCTGTAAACTCCTCCAGCCCCTACACCCCCTCCCTATCTCTGTAACCTCCTCCAGCCACTACACCCCTCCCTATCTCTGTAACCTCCTCCAACCCCTACACCCCTCCCTATCTCTGTAACCTCCTCCAGCCCCTACACCCCTCCCTATCTCTGTAACCTCCTCCATCCCCTAAACCCGTCCCTATCTCTGTAACCTCCTCCAGCCACTACATCCCTCCCTATCTCTGTAATCTCCTCCAGCCACTACACCCCTCCCTATCTCTGTAACCTCCTCCAGCCCCTACACCCCTCCCTATCTCTGTAACCTCCTCCAGCCCCTACACCGCTCCCTATCTCTGTAACCTCCTCCGGCCTGTCCATCCCTCCCTATCTCTGTAACCTCCTCCAGCCCCTACACCGCTCCCTATCTCTGTAACCTCCTCCGGCCTGTCCATCCCTCCCTATCTCTGTAACCTCCTCCAGCCCTTACACCCCTCCCTATCTCTGTAACCTCCTCCAGCCCCTACACCCCTCCCTATCTCTGTAACCTCCTCCAGCCCCCATACCCTCCCTATCCCGGTAACCTCCTCCACCCTCTGCACCCCTCCCTATCTCTGTAACCTCCTCCAGCCCCTACACCCCCTCCCTATCTCTGTAACCTCCTCCAGCCACTACACCCCTCCCTATCTCTGTAACCTCCTCCAGCCCCTACACCCCTCCCTATCTCTGTAACCTCCTCCAGCCCTACACCCCTCCCTATCTCTGTAACCTCCTCCATCCCCTACACCCGTCTCTATCTCTGTAACCTCCTCCAGCCACTACATCCCTCCCTATCTCTGTAATCTCCTCCAGCCACTACACCCCTCCCTATCTCTGTAACCTCCTCCAGCCCCTACACCGCTCCCTATCTCTGTAACCTCCTCCAGCCCCTACAACCCTCCCCCCTATCTCTGTAACCTCCTCCAGCCCCTACACCCCTCCCTATCTCTGTAACCTCCTCCAGCCCCTACACTCCTCCCTATCTCTGTAACCTCCTCCAGCCCCTACACACCTCCCTATCTCTGTAACCTCCTCCAGCCCCTACACCCCTCCCTATCTCTGTAACCTCCTCCAGCCCCTACACCCCTCCCTATCTCTGTAACCTCCTCCAGCCTCTCTCTCTCCCTATCTCTGTAACCTCCTCCAGCCCCTACACCCCTCCCTATCTCTGTAACCTCCTCCAGCCCCTACACCCCTCCCTATCTCTGTAACCTCCTCCGGCCTGTCCATCCCTCCCTATCTCTGTAACTTCAACCAGCCCTTACACCCCTCCCTATCTCTGCAACCTCCTCCAGCCCCTACACCCCTCCCTATCTCTGTAACCTCCTCCAGCCCCTATACCCTCCCTATCCCGGTAACCTCCTCCACCCTCTGCACCCCTCCCTATCTCTGTAACCTCCTCCAGCCCCTACACCCCTCCCTATCCCTGTAACCTCCTCCAGCCCCTACACCCCTCCCTATCTCTGTAACCTCCTCCATCCCCTACACCCGTCCCTATCTCTGTAACCTCCTCCAGCCACTACATCCCTCCCTATCTCTGTAACCTCCTCCAGCCACTACACCCCTCCCTATCTCTGTAACCTCCTCCAGCCCCTACACCCCTCCCTATCTCTGTAACCTCCTCCAGCCCCTACAGCTCCCTATCTCTGTAACCTCCTCCAGCCCCGACACCGCTCCCAATCTCTGTAACCTCCTCCAGCCCCTACACCCCTCCCTATCTCTGTAACCTCCACCAGCCCCTACACCCCTCCCAATCTCTGTAACCTCCTCCAGCCCCTACACCCCTCCCTATCTCTGTAACCTCCTCCAGCCCCTACACCGCTCCCAATCTCTGTAACCTCCTCCAGCCCCGACACCCCTCCCTATCTCTGTAACCTCCTCCAGCCCCTACAACCCTCCCTATCTCTGTAACCTCCTCCAGCCCCGACACCCCTCCCTATCTCTGTAACCACCTCCAGCCCCTACAACCCTCCCTATCTCTGTAACCTCCTCCAGCCCCGACACCCCTCCCTATCTCTGTAACCTCCTCCAGCCCCTACACCCCTCCCTATCTCTGTAACCTCCTCCAGCCCCTACACCCCTCCCTATCTCTGTAACCTCCTCCAGCCCCTACACCCCTCCCTATCTCTGTAACCTCCTCCGGCCTGTCCATCCCTCCCTATCTCTGTAACCTCCTCCAGCCCTTACACCCCTCCCTGTCTCTGTAACCTCCTCCAGCCCCTACACCCCTCCCTATCTCTGTAACCTCCTCCAGCCCCTATACCCTCCCTATCCCGGTAACCTCCTCCACCCTCTGCACCCCTCCCTATCTCTGTAACCTCCTCCAGCCCCTACACCCCCTCCCTATCTCTGTAACCTCCTCCAGCCACTACACCCCTCCCTATCTCTGTAACCTCCTCCAGCCCCTACACCCCTCCCTATCTCTGTAACCTCCTCCAGCCCCTACACCCCTCCCTATCTCTGTAACCTCCTCCATCCCCTACACCCGTCCCTATCTCTGTAACCTCCTCCAGCCACTACATCCCTCCCTATCTCTGTAATCTCCTCCAGCCACTACACCCCTCCCTATCTCTGTAACCTCCTCCAGCCCCTACACCCCTCCCTATCTCTGTAACCTCCTCCAGCCCCTACACCCCTCCCTATCTCTGTAACCTCCTCCATCCCCTACACCCGTCCCTATCTCTGTAACCTCCTCCAGCCACTACATCCCTCCCTATCTCTGTAACCTCCTCCAGCCCCTACACCCCTCCCTATCTCTGTAACCTCCTCCAGCTACTACACCCCTCCCTATCTCTGTAACCTCCTCCAGCCCCTACACCCCTCCCTATCTCTGTAACCTCCTCCAGCCCCTACACCCCTCCCTATCTCTGTAACCTCCTCCAGCCCCTACACCCCTCCCTATCTCTGTAACCTCCTCCAGCTACTACACCCCTCCCTATCTCTGTAACCTCCTCCAGCCCCTACACTCCTCCCTATCTCTGTAACCTCCTCCAGCCCCTACACCCCTCCCTATCTCTGTAACCTCCTCCATCCCCTACACCCGTCCCTATCTCTGTAACCTCCTCCAGCCACTACATCCCTCCCTATCTCTGTAACCTCCTCCAGCCACTACACCCCTCCCTATCTCTGTAACCTCCTCCAGCCCCTACACCGCTCCCTATCTCTGTAACCTCCTCCAGCCCCGACACCCCTCCCTATCTCTGTAACCTCCTCCAGCCACTACACCCCTCCCTATCTCTGTAACCTCCTCCAGCCCCTACACCCCTCCCTATCTCTGTAACCTCCTCCAGCCCCTACACCGCTCCCAATCTCTGTAACCTCCTCCAGCCCCGACACCCCTCCCTATCTCTGTAACCTCCTCCAGCCCCTACACTCCTCCCTATCTCTGTAACCTCCTCCAGCCCCAACACACCTCCCTATCTCTGTAACCTCCTCCAGCCGCTACACCCCTCCCTATCTCGGTAACCTCCTCCAGCCCCTATACCCCTCCCTATCTCTGTAACCTCCTCCAGCCCCTACAACCCTCCCTATCTCTGTAACCTCCTCCAGCCCCTACACCCCTCCCTATCTCAGTAACCTCCTCCAGCCCCTACAACCCTCCCTATCTCTGTAACCTCCTCCAGCCCCTACACCCCTCCCTATCTCTGTAACCTCCTCCAGCCCCTACACCCCTCCCTATCTCTGTAACCTCCTCCAGCCCCGACACCCCTCCCTATCTCTGTAACCTCCTCCAGCCCCTACACCCCTCCCTATCTCGGTAACCTCCTCCAGCCTCTCTCTCTCTCTCCCTATCTCTGTAACCTCCTCCAGACCCTACACCCCTCCCTATCTCTGTAACCTCCTCCAGCCCCTACACCCCTCCCTATCTCTGTAACCTCCTCCAGCCCCTACACCCCTCCCTATCTCTGTAACCTCCTCCGGCCTGTCCATCCCTCCCTATCTCTGTAACCTCCTCCAGCCCTTACACCCCTCCCTATCTCTGTAACCTCCTCCAGCCCCTACACCCCTCCCTATCTCTGTACCCTCCTCCAGCCCCCATACCCTCCCTATCCCGGTAACCTCCTCCACCCTCTGCACCCCTCCCTATCTCTGTAACCTCCTCCAGCCCCTACACCCCCTCCCTATCTCTGTAACCTCCTCCAGCCACTACACCCCTCCCTATCTCTGCAACCTCCTCCAGCCCCTACACCCCTCCCTATCTCTGTAACCTCCTCCAGCCCCTACACCCCTCCCTATCTCTGTAACCTCCTCCATCCCCTACACCCGTCCCTACCTCTGTAACCTCCTCCAGCCACTACATCCCTCCCTGTCTCTGTAATCTCCTCCAGCCACTACACCCCTCCCTATCTCTGTAACCTCCTCCAGCCCCTACACCCCTCCCTATCTCTGTAACCTCCTCCAGCCCCTACACCCCTCCCTATCTTTGTAACCTCCTCCAGCCCCTACACCCCTCCCTATCTCTGTAACCTCCTCCAGCCCCTACACTCCTCCCTATCTCTGTAACCTCCTCCAGCCCCTACACCCCTCCCTATCTCTGTAACCTCCTCCAGCCCCTACACCCCTCCCTATCTCTGTAACCTCCTCCAGCCCCTACACCCCTCCCTATCTCTGTAACCTCCTCCAGCCCCTACACCCCTCCCTATCTCTGTAACCTCCTCCAGCCCCTACACTCCTCCCTATCTCTGTAACCTCCTCCAGCCCCTACACCCCTCCCTATCTCTGTAACCTCCTCCAGCCCCTACACCCCTCCCTATCTCTGTAACCTCCTCCAGCCCCTACACCCCTCCCTATCTCTGTAACCTCCTACAGCCCCTACACCCCTCCCTATCTCTGTAACCTCCTCCAGCCTCTCTCTCTCTCTCCCTAACTGTCTCTCCTTCTTAAAGCTGACCTCTTTGATCGAGCTGTTGGTGACCTGTCCCTAATTTCTATCTCTCGTCTGATAATCACTCCTGTCAACGGCCTTGGGGATGCTTGGCCATGTTGACGGTGCTATATAAATGCAGGTTGCCCTTGTTACCACAGTGCACAGTGTTGCCACGGCAGCCAGTGTAACACAGCATGGGGGCGGTCAGTGTATTCGCACCATCCGGGATCGCTGATCCACTCAGAGGATGTGACACATCCACAAGCGGCAAAGCAACTGTGGGGGGAATCACTGTCGGTCTCCGGGTGACTGACCAGGATCAGTAATCCCCGGGAATCCAGT
>NW_027600300.1:0-16204 GCF_964194155.1 Cetorhinus maximus | reverse complement strand
CGATTGAAAGATTAACATCAACACGTAAAAATGTCAGTATTTGGCGGGGACACTTTATAAGATGTAAAGTGGGCAGCTGCTAATGAGCTGTGGCTTGTTGCTGGTACACTCGCCTCCCAGTCAGTGGGTCGTGAGTTTAAGTCCCATTCCAGAAACCTGAGCCTTATAGGCCAGACTCCGCTTCGGCGAAGGAGAGCTCAATTGTCAGTGCTGTCTCTCCGGTCTAATGTTAAACTGAGGCCCCATCTGCTCTCTCTCTCAAGTTGAAGATCCCACGGCACTTCTTTGAAGAACAGGGGAGCTTTCCCTGGTATCCTGACCCAGTATTTATCCCTCAATCAACATCACTTAAAGCCAATTAATCTGGTCATTATCTTATTGCTGTTTGTGACCTCTTACTGTGCCACATTTCCTGCATTGCAACACTGACGACTCTTCGCAAGTACTTATACGAAAGCAAGATACTGCAGGTGCTGCAAATCTGAAATATAAATATAAAATGCTGGAAATGCTCCGGAGGTCTGGCAGCGTCTGTGGCTGACCTTAGTGGGGCTGCCAAGGCTTCAGAGCCGCTAGGGCCTCCGATTGAGCTGGCAAGCCTGCCTTAAGGGCAGCGAACTCATAGGCAGCTAATTAGGAGCCCGTCCATGGGAAAACAGCTACCCAATCCCCCTAATCCCCACCCGCATCCCCACCACCCCCCCACCAACACTCCTCCCAGTCCCCTTGGCAGGCAAGTGCAGGATGTCCCTCATTTGGCCCTGGCGCCAGAGTTCCAAAGCCCAGGGGGAAAATCCAGCCCCTTATCTCTGCTTCTCTCTCCGCAGATGCTGCCAGACTTGCTGAGCATTTCCAGCATTTTCTATTTTTAACTTCAAAAGGTTCGTCGCTGGCCTGTGAAGTGTTTTGCGACGGCAGCTGCCAAAGGTTGCGCTACGGTGCGAGTTTTGTTTTCCCTCTACAGGGGAGCCGTCCCTCTGCCATTGCCCCCGCAGGGAACTGACTATGACTCAGTCACAAAGACAGAGGGAATGGGGTGGAGACTGGCATTGCTGGCCAGCATTGTGCCAGCACTTTCACCATGCCAATTGCAGCAGCTGAAGAAGCTGACTCACCGCCACCTCTTCAAGTGAAACTTGGGGTCAGACAATGAGTTCAACAATCCCGGCAATGCCCATCCTCCGAGAATAAATTTTTTTAAAGAAAGAGCAATACAGTTACATGACATTGAGTTAGAAACTGAAAGTGTGCCACATCTCACAACCCCAGCAGTAAGCTGTCGACATAACACCATCGACCAAAGAAATGAGACTTCATAGAGCTGTGATGAGCCCAACGGGCGGAAGCCGCTCCCATAACCCGGAAAGACTACAAAACAAACAAGGAAACTGAATGCATATGGACTGTTCCAAGATTAAGAAAAAGGTGAAACCATTTATCTATTTCTTGATTGTTGTTGCCTTTTATTTCCGGAGGGGTTTTATCAGCATTGTTGAGCCGCACTCTTCTTATTAAAATAAGTAAATGGAGCACCCATGGTTAGCTCAGCTGTTTAATGGCAGTGTTCAATATAATTGCCCAAACAAAAGCCCCATGTGCCATGTGTTTGTTTGTTTTTATCTCTGTGTTTAATTGACTGCCACTTCTCTTCAAGGAATGCCTACCTTGAAGAAGTATTGTCCTACTCTCCGTTGGGATTTTCGTATCTCTCTTTTGCCTTGTTCACCTTCATTGCTTTCAATTTCTCTCCTGGTGTTTGACAAGGTGTTTACTAAAACCCGCTTTCACAGCCATATTTCCTTCCTCAGTGAACCCTTAATTAGCACATTCCTTTAGATAATATCACCACCTTCAACACCTCTTTGTCCTTTTGTCTGTGACATCTTTTGGTTATCTCCTCCTATCACTGCTTGCTTGTCCCAACAACCACCCCCCCACCTTCTCCCACTCCCCCACCCCCCCTTTAACCAGCTTATATTTCACCCCTTTCCTATTTTTACTTAGTTCTGTTGAAGGGTCATGAGGACTCGAAATGTCAACTTTGTTCTTCTCCGCCGACCTGCTGAGTTTTTCCAGGTATTTTTTATTTTCTGTTTTGGATTTTCAGCATCCGCAGTTTTTTTGTTTTTATCCCCATGTGCCCATGCCAAGCATAAGCTGGGGCCAATCTTATTGACAAATCCAAAATGAGAAAATGTAATATAACTGTTGCTGTTAACGGTGAAAGCAATTGGAGGACTTCTCACTACTTTGGTTCATAGCTCTGCTGGACTGGTGGATAGAGGAATGTCATGTGAACTCAGTAAGGGTGCATCAAGTTAGAGTTAGAGTCATACAGCACAGAAACAGGCCCTTCGGCCCATCGTGTCCGTGCCAGCCGTCGAGCACCTATCTATCCTAATCCCATTTTCCAGCACTTGGCATTTCAAGTGCTCACCTAAATACTTCTTAAACGTCGTGAGGAGTTAATCTTGTGAAGAGTAACTTTGAGACTGTAATTTCTCAATCTGTCCCGTCTTCAAACAGCAACGTTTTATCTGTAATACATTAACTGGTTCTTTTTAACAAAAAAAAAGACAATTGAACTGAAAGAAAGAGACTGTGTTAAAACCCACGCACGATTTCTGAAAATTTATTTCCACCCTTTTCTGGTGTCCACTTAACATCTCTTACATTTGCTGCCGGCTTGTCATATTTTATATCACAGCCCTATTTAAAACATTCTTTCGCAGGGCGTCGCTGGCAAGACCAGCATTTGTTGCCCATCGCTAACTGCCCTTGAACTGAGTGGCTTGCTAGGCCGTTTCAGAGGGCCGTTAAGAATCATCCACATTGCTGTGTAGGCCAGGCCAAGTAAGGAGGGCAGATTTCCTTCCTTAAAAGACATCAGGGAACTAGATGGGTTTTTACAACATTGGTTCCCCTAGTCGCCATTACTGAAACTAGTCTTTTAATTCCAGGTTTATTAATTGAATTTAAATTCCACCATGTCCCCACAGCATCAGCCTGGAAGCCTGATATTACCATTATGCCGCTCCCCCCCCAATTGCCAACTTACCACACATTTCAGTGTCACAGTCAGGAAGAAAGAGCTTGCATTTCTGTAGTGTCTTCCACAGCTGCTGGCTGTCCCATGAGCAGAGAAAATAATGCACGTCACTGCATTACGCAAAAGCGTCACCTGACTAAACCGGCAACTGTGCCCTGTGCTCTTGCCTCGTGGAGACTTCCGCGCATTCCAACGAGAGGAAAAAAAAAACCAACCAAAAATATTTATTCCTGTTTTTGACAAAAATGTGTGCGAGTTTTGAGGAAGCTAAACATGGAACCAAGGTATCATCGTTTTTTTTTATTACATCTTTTATTTTTAGCGCTTTCATCAGATTGCGGCCTTCACCTTGGGTTTGCAGCGAGCGCCATTTCGAGATGCTGCTGACTTTTTAACCATCCCCCGATTTGCATCAGCGCAAAATCCCACCCAGGTCCTGATTCAAAAAATAGCCTCGCCAAACCTGGCACGCTATTGTGGGGTGCATTGTTCAAGTGCAGCATCTATTATTTTGCGAGTTGAATTGAGAGTATTGTGAGTTGTTTGAACCTGTGGTTTTACTGGGGCCTTACAAGGATTATGATGGGCAGAAGGGCTTGGGGGGGCGGCTAGCTGACCACCCAGATTTTAAATATTTTGATCTGGGTTCAAAATAGTCTTGCTGCAGCATCTGTTGGAATCACTTTATTTCACCAGATGCTAACCTTGTAACAAGAGTGATTTCCAACTGAGACATTGCACATCAGCATTTTTTTTTCTGTTTGTTTTTCGTGCAGTTTAAAAATACTTGTAAGACATACCACCTTTCCTTCAATTAGTTCACTATGTAGTGGTGGCCCCTATAGGATTGTGAGGCTGATTGATTTGCAGAGGTTGCATTGATATAAAAAATATACAGGCCTGAGGCCTTGTCAGAAATAATCCCCAAAAAAAGCACAGGAATGCAACAACTCCATAAATCAATCAATTTCCGTGTTCACGCTTTGAATTTGACATTAAATGATTTGAATTTGAAAAACATCACAGCAAAGTGGGAATTAAACGCTTAAAAATGTTGAACGATTAAATAATTTGAATAAAGTAACTTTGAAAGATGTGTAGGTTGTACGTGCAAAGCTAGTATATCATTCAAAAAAACGCTGAGCACCTAAATTTATAAAGTGCCTTGGACGTGTCCTAAAGTGCTTTGTCGGGCTTATTTCCGACAAGGCCTCAGGCCTGTATTTTTCTGTCAAGGGGGCCTCTGTAAAGTGGCACAACTGTTTAATGAACTTAACGTGGGAAGGTTGACGAGTTTTCCAAATATCCATAACTGTGTAAAACAGGTGCACAAAAGACTTTTGAATATCTCACTGGGATCTTCTTACAACATTGCCTTGAAATAATGGACAGGATTTTGCACTTTGGACCAGCACCCCAAAGTCAGAGTCTAATGCGGGGTCTCGACCCTGCACTAACTGCGTCAGGAGCAGTCACCCGGCTGTGATTTTCCACACGGCGGGTGGGCTCTCCAAGCCGGAAGGCAAGTAGGAGGCCTATGCAGGTAAGGTAGGGAGGGAGGGCACTTCCATCTCGAGGCACCCTCTCAGCAACTTTAATAATTTTGAAATTAAAAAGTGGCCACGGCTTCCGGGCCCACCATTGCAGAGCGGGGCACCTTTCACAGGACAACCTACACTCACAGCTGTAGCCAAGTAGATGGTGGGGGTAGGGCCTCAAAGTCTGTCAGGAGTGCTAGCCCCCTGGTCTACTGCCAGACGGTGACCTCCAGGCAAATGTCATCCTGTCATGCAGTGGGAGGCCTACAGGCCAGCTGGAAGATTCCAATTCTTCACTAATTTATTAGCCTTTGAATTAGCTTAACACAAGCTACTTGCTGCTTATGCACAGGTAGGCATTCCACTCCCAACCCATCCTCCTGCAAAATGGCAGTGTGAGAGGTTGGGGGGGGTGGGGGGTGGGGGGTGGGGATTGTGTCCCCATTCATGCCCACCTACTTCCTTTCTCACTCCCATATCAAGGAGAAAACCCTCCCCAGTGATTCGAACAGTGATGCGGCAGTGACTATTTTGAACTGAGATCAAAATATTTAAAATGTACATCAGCAAGGACGGAGGCTGATGGGATATAGGCAGCAGAGCTCTGGATCGTAAGATCTAAAGGAATAGGAGCGGGAGTAGACCATTCAGCCCATCGAGCCTGCCCCGCCATTCAATAAGGGCGTGGCTGACCTTATTGTGACCTTGGCTCCACTTTCCTGCCTGCCCCCATAACCCTTCACTCCTTTGTCGATCAAAATCTGGGAGTTGAAGCTTGCCTCGTATGGGTTGATGGGAAGCCAGCCAGGAGCGTCTTGGAATAGTCTAGAGTGAAGGTGATAATGGGTGAGGATTTCAGGGAGTTATGAGCCAGTTATCACATTACAGGTGTGGGTAAGCTAATTGAGCCTAAAATTTCCTAGTATAACTTCCACCTAAATTCTGGTTGGTGAGGGTGTAGGTGAGTCTGCCTGCCCCTCCATTATCAAGATGGCATGAGTAGGGCTGTTTTTCAAGACTTTTGCCCATGTAAGACCTTAGTGGAACTTGCAGCCAGTGCCATCTACCCACAACCCTTTCAGTTCAACCTCTGAAGTAATAGAGGCTTTAGTGAACTGATTTCTTAATGTGAATCTGAATTTTTGATGTTGAATTTTTTTATTAATTAGAGCCAATCTGCATTTCAGTTGACCAAAGAGCCAGATCTAACCTGGACTGAATCAGTCCAAATTCACATTCAAATGCAAATTGAAGGCTGAGGGGGTGACCTAATGGAGGTCCTTAAAATGAAGAAGGGGGTTTGATAGTGTAGATGTAGAGAAGGTGTCCCCATTTTTTAGGGGCCGGAGACTAGTATTAGAGGTCATGAATATTAGAGAGATCCACAAACAGATCCAGTGGAGAATTCAGGAGAAACTTCTTGGCCCAGAGAATGGTGAGAGTGTGAAACTTGCTACGACATAGAACCATAGAAAAGATGCCACTCAGCCCATTGTCTCTCCACCAGCCGAAAAAGAAAAAGTAAAATACTAGCTGCCCATTCTAACCTCATCTTCCAGCACCTGGTCCCATAGTCTTGCAGGTTACAGCACTTCAGGTATTTTTTAAAGGAGTTGAGGATTTCTGCCTCCACTACCAAACCAGGCAGTGAATTCCAGACACCCGGCACCCTCTGGGTGAAGAAGTTTTCCTCATGTCCCCCTCTAACCCTTCTACCAATCACCTCACATCTGTGGAACAATGGAGTGATTGAGTCAAATATCATAGATGCTTTAAGGGGAAGCTGGATAAGTACATGAGGAAGGAAGGTACGGATGGAAATGCTGTGAGAGTTGAATGAAGTAGGATGGGGGATAAGCTCACATAGAGCATCATTACCAGCACTAACCAGCTGGGCCGAAAGGTCTACTTCTGTGCTGTAAATTATATGCAATATGTAATTCTCAAAGTCACCTGAATTGAACAGTGAGGTTAGTCTTGGCTTAGTGTTAGCACCCATACGTCAAACAAAATCAATTAAGTGGCCGTCTAGCTCCCCAGAAGGAAAAAAAACAGTTCGGACCAGTATTCTTATTTCCCAGTTTTACTGATGTTCCATTTTAAGGTCTACAAGACCAGTTCGGACCAGTATTCTTATTTCCCAGTTTTACTGATGTTCCATTTTAAGGTCTACAAGACCAGTTCGGACCAGTACTCTTATTTCCCAGTTTTTTTTTACTAATTTTTCCTTCTGGCTCATTGTTAGTGAGGCCTTTACCATGTGTAAAACAGCTGTTATGTTTGCCTACAAAACAACAGTGACCACTTCAAAAAACCGTGAAGCCCTTTGGGATCAGAATGATCCTAGATAAATGCAAGGTCTTTCTTTCTCCCAGCAGGATGAGCAATAGGACCTTCCGCTGATCTCTTTTCCCTTTCCTATACCAGGGTAACTGAGACCATGAGGGACCCGCTGCTACCATCCTGACTGAGGGCAGCTGGCGCAGTGCAGACTGGGAATCAAAACTGGGACCCTCTGCTCCGCTTGGCTGGGGTGAACACAGCCTTCACAAACTGAGCCATTGGGGGGAAAATAATTGGGGCGAGAGCTGAAATCCTCGAGATGAAAGCGCAACTATTCACACGTTTCAACTAGTAACACGTTGGTTTCTGCTTCAGCTGCCAACCCAAACAGAGGATGACCCAACTGATAAAACTGTGCCAGATTTTGGATCACCAGATGGAGACTATATGTGCTTTAAACCTTGGCGGCAATGGACCAGGCAGATCACGGGATATGGCAATAAGGTGAGCTTTACCTTTTGAGGGATGAAAACTGTTAAAAATGGTTTCCAAGTTTACATCTTTTCATGTTTAGCTTGGATCTTTCAGCACACTGTGGTAAAGGTACATTGAGAAGCATGGGGGTTGGCACTGGATCATTTGCATCCCAATTAATTCCATCTTTTTTGGACCAGGTATTACACCTGCTTGCTCACGTGGATATAAAAGATCCAATAGCATTAGTTGAAAACAGCAGGAGTTTAGTAAGAGTCCTGTTAGTGTCCTGGCCAGAAGCAAGAGAGGATGGTGGTGTTGCAGTATTGTCACTGGACCAATGGCCCAGGCTAATGGTCTGGGGCCATGAGTTCAAATTCCACCATGGTAGTAGCTAGAATTTAAATTCAATTAAAAAACCTGGAATATAAAGCTACTCCCTGTAATTGTGCCCATAAAGCTATCATCAATTGTGGTTAAAAACCCATCTAGCTCACTAGTCTCCCTTAGGGAAGAAAATCTGACAACCCAGCCAGTCTGTCCTCTCTTTTTATTCATTCATCAGATATGGGTATCGCTGGGCGTTTATTGCCTATGCCCAATTGCCCTTGAGAAGATGGTGGTGAGCTGCCTTCTTGAACCACTGCAGTCCATGTGGTGTAGGTACACCCACAGCGCTGTTAGGGAGGGAGTTCCAGGATTTTGACCCAGCGACAGTGAAGGAACAGTGATATATTTCCAAGTCAGGATGGTGAGTGGCTTGGAGGGGAACTTCCAAACGGTAGTGTTCCCATGTATCTACTGTCCTTGTTCTTCTAGATGGTAGTGGTCATGGGTTTGGAAGGTGCTGTTGAAGGAGCCTTGGTGAATTCCTGCAGTGCATCTTGAGAATGGTACACACTGCTGTTACTGTGCGTCGGTGGTGGAGGGAATGTTTATGGATTGGGTGCCAATAAAACGGACTGCTCTGTCCTGGATGGTATCAAGCTTCTTGAGTGTTGTTGGCACTGCACTCATCCAGGCAAGCGGAGAGTATTCCATCACACACCTAACTTGTGCCTTGTAGATAGTGGACAGGCTTTGGGGAGTAGGGAGGTGAGTTACTTTCTGTAGGATTCCTAGTCTCTGACATGCTCTTGTAGCCACAGTGTTTATATGGCTGTTCCAATTCAGTTTCTGGTCGATGGTAACCCCAAAGATGGATAGTGGAGGATTCAGCGATGGTAATGCCATTGAATGTCATGGGGCAATGGTTAGATTCTCTTTTGTTGGAGATGGCCATTGCCTGGCACTTGTGTGGCATGAATATTACGTGCCACTTGTCAGCCCAAGCCTGGATATTGTCCAAGTCTTGCTGCATTTGGACATGGACTGCTTCAGTATCTGAGGAGTCGCGAATGGTGCTGAACATTGTGCTATCATCAGCGAACATCCCACTTGTGACCTTATGATGGAAGGAAGGTGATTGATGAAGCAGCTGAAGATGGTTGGGCTGAGGACACTACCCTGAGGAACTCCTGCAGTGATGTTCTGGAATTGAGATGACTGACCTCCAACAACCACAGCCATTTTCCTTTGTGTTAGATATGACTCCAACTAGCAGAGAGTTTTCCCCCTGATTCCCATTAACTCCAGTTTTACTAGGGCTCCTTGATGCCGCACTCGGTCAAATGCTGCCTTGATGTCAAGGGCAATCACTCTCACCTCACCTCTGAAATTCAGCTCATTTGTCCATGTTTGAATCAAGGCCTATATGTGAGTTCAGACCCACAGCAATGTGATTTCCCTTAGCTGCCCTCTAGCAAGCCACTCAGTACAAGGGCAATTAGGAATGGGCAACAAAATGCCCACATCCTGTGAAAGAGAAAAAAAATACACCCAATCCAATACCATCAAAAACTGAATAATGGCTCATTTATTTATTGTGCGAGCACAAATTGGCTAACTCCATCTCCCTGCACAACCTGTGGGCAATTTCCAGAGAAAAAAAACTCTGGGAAATTCTTCCTTGGTACTTAAGTTCCAGGTCCTACTGCTCATGGCCACGGTTACTCAGGTCATATTACTGAGCCCTCCCTATCCACAGGTTATGTCCTTCTACCTGTCTGCCTGTTTGTAGTTATTCCTGGCTAGGAAATCTGCTGTCATGGTGTGCCACACTCGTCTGTCATGTGCCATCCTCACACATCCACTGTAGCTCGTCTGCAACTGCTCCATGAAGTCCCTTATCTAGCTATGTCTAGGTCGACCTCTCTTTCTGCTGCCCTCTGTTTTTCCCACTGGAGGGGATCGCTATAGCTTTTCAGCTTGGATCAAATGGCCAAAATACTGACATTTTCTCTTCTGCCTGCCACTTTTTAAGCTCTTTTTGCTCCTGCAATTCTGAATCGTCCTATGCCCTTAGAAATGGGAAACAGAAAGTGCTTGAATTTCTATGGCACCTTCACATCCACAGGATGTCCCAAAGAACTTCAGCTAATGTCTTTGGATATCTAGTTACTGTTTGTTGTCAGGTAGGGAAATGTGCAGTGAATTTGCACACAGAAAGGTCCCACAATCAGCACGGAAGGTGAATGGTGCATTAATCGGGGGGAGGCGATGGTGTCATGGTATTGTCGCTGGATTAGTCATCCAGAGGCCCAGGGTAATGCTCTGGGGACCTGGGTTCAAATCCCACCTCAACAGGTTGTGGTATTTGAATTCAATAAAAATCTGGAATTAAAAGTCTAATGATGACCATGAAACCATTGCAGATTGTTGTAAAAACCCAGCTGGTTCACTAAAGTCCTTTAGGGAAGGAAATCTGCCATCCTTACCTGCTCTGGCCTACATGGTGTCTCCAGACCCACAGCAATGTGGTTGACTCTTAAATGCCCCCTGCACAAGGGCAATTAGGGATGGGCAATAAATGCTGGCCTAGCCAGTGATGCCCACATCCCATGAAAAAAAAAAAAAATCTGTTTTGAATCATGTACTCAAGTCTGTTGTGACTCGAACCAGAGAGAGACCTTCTAACCCAGGGGAGAGAAGACAGTCAACTGAGACCAACAGCCACTATAGATTCTGTGTCTAGGAGGCGATAATAGGGGCGGCTGTCATCTGTAGAGGGTTAAATAGTAGAGATGTGCTCCTTGGTGGATATTCTCGTTGTTACCTTGATTGTTTTTGGTATCAGGGAGGACTTTGCAAGGTTTTTCATCATGGTATTAAATAGTTAGGGCCAAGTTCATGAGAGGATAGATTGTACATTGTGGAAGGAGCAGGTATCCATTTCAAAATCCCTATCGGTCTTAGTGGAACAATAGAAAAGATGCTTGATCTTCCTTGCAATAATGTTGTCAGGAGTCACATAATTCATGGTCTCTTCCATTTAGGTACCTTATCCAACACAAACTGTTAGTGTACTAGACGTTGGAACTGCTGATAGAGACACCACAGAATACTCAGAGCACCTTAACCAATGGGGAACGTGGATAAATCAGTTAAGGTAAGAATGTTAGAACGTTGGAGAGCATTCCAGCTTTAGCAACATGTGCAGGAAAATAAGGGAACATCGAGAAAGGCTTAGTTGACAGGATGGAGTTTCACCAGCAGTGAGCATGGGTGGAAGTATCGAGGCTGTAGTGGTGTCGTAGTGGCAATCTGCACTCATTGTTAGTGGAGCTCAGCACTACACTGCAGCTTTACTGCATTTCCCCAAGAAAGTGAGATAAGGTCCTGCGGCCCATCAAACTCATTTCATCCAGAGTTTATGAACCTTATCCTATCATGGAATTTCCTGCTGTTGGTTCTTCTGTTTGAAGAAACATGAAATCCTTTCATTAAGTTCCCTGAAAAAAGGTCAGAGATGTTGTTAATGTCTTTGGAAGCTACAGTTCCACTTTTCAACAGACACCGGGGACCATTTTAACTTCTGGCATTTGTGTAAAATGAACGATATTGGCTTTCAATAGAAATGAAAATTTAGGCAGCGTGTGAGGTCAATCCATTCTCACCTATTTTATGGTTATCGGCAAAAGATAAAGTTGCCCCTTTTGATTCTGAACGAGTGTCAGCCAAAAAACAAAATATTCAAAACAAAATGTGACAGAGTTGGTTTTGCACACTCGACAGTGTCCCGGAGTTTTGAGGCGAGATCATGTGTAGCTCTTTCTTCACCAGATTGTCACCGTGCACTTTTTCGCAATGCCAAGCAAGAAATGCAGCACCTCGTTTTTGTGTCAAGTCCGGAATCTGTGCTTCTAGACTCCACCTGCCAGTTTACCACCTCCTGTTTCGTGAACCGATGGGACAGAGAATTGCACAGCGCACAGATCAGGCACTTGTCGACATGCACATGGGAGCTCTGAATCCTAAAACTGACCCTGTATCCCCCCACTCACCGTGAGCTATGGGAGATCTACCAGTTCTAATTTAAAACCTAATTAGACATTACCACTTGTAGCTTTCCCATATATTGTAATTAGCATTAGCGCACAGCACGACACTGCCTCGTGACTGCTCAAGATCTCTGGAGAAGTAATTGGCTCCTCTCGTTTTGAAAATGATTTTCTTGGCTATGGAAATGCCGGAAGGTGAACTATTGTCAGCAGAAAGATATCCGAGTATTATTACATGCATTGAAGAACATTTGTTCAGAATCTCCCTTTAAAGGGGACTCAGCCTGCATTAATTGCCTCGTGTCATGGCAATAGATGTTCCGTGATTGTTGTGGAACAGGCTGGAATGGCCTTGGGCTCTGCTACATACATCATATTTTACGTTCCCTCAGGGAAATATGCACAGAAGATTAGTAGTTGCTGGGTTTTATTAAAATTAGCACTACTTGTAGCATCTGTCAGGCAGTCAACACAATTATATTTACACGTTATTGAACTGTTGGCCTTTTAAATCTCTAACAAGAGTACAGGCTCCATCACCTCAGTGTTTCTGTCTAATTGCCTAGCACTCCTAATGCTCCCGTTGCCTTAGCTCAGTTGGTGGAGCTCTCCTCTCTGAGTCAAAACCTTGTGGCTTTCGGACCCCACTTCAAAACCTGAGCTCATTGTTTGGGCTGACGTTCCAGCGCTTTACTGAAGGAGTGCCGCACTGCCAGAGGTGCAACACTTCAAATGACAGGTTAATCTGTGGCTAAAGCAAAATGCTGTGGACGCTGGACACCTGAAATAAAAACAGGAAATGCTGGGAAAACTCAGCAGATCTGGTAGGTAGCATCTTGGAGAGAAGCAGGGTTAAGGGGCAGAATTTTAAGTGGCTGATTAATGGCCACCTAAGGGCCTGCTCCCACCACTGGTGGTACTTTACTGAACCCTGTGTGCCTGGATGCAGCCAGGGGGTGCCCCACATTTCAGGCACCCTGTGCCCAATGGAGGCGCCCTCCACAACCCCACCCCTCCGATCCTCAGTGGTGATTCTTATCCCCGCTTTGTCTCCCCCATCACCGCCTAATTGTGCACCACCACCCCATTTCCCCCACCCCCCACCCCCCAACATCCTCACTAGCAGCTGCCCAACTGGCCCTGGCAAAACTATCCCACTTACCTTTCAGCCAGGCCTCCAATGACGTTCCTTATGGGGACCAGCTGCAGTCCCTGCTGTGGCCACCACTCCCAGTGGCGCTGCTGGGACTGGAGAGCTGCTCGCTTTCCGATTGGCTGATAGCTCTCAGAGGCAGGACCGGCTGAGGCGGGGGTGGGGGGGGGGGGGGGGGGGGGGGGGGGGGGGAGCGGGGTGGGGGGGATGGTGCACTGAACAAGAGTCATACGGTCTCGAAACGTTAACTCCGTCCCTCTATCTCCACAGAGGCCGTCTGACCTGCTGAGTTTTTGCAGCATTTTCTGTTTTTGTTTCAGATTTCCAGCATCCGCGGTATTTTTTCTTTTACGTTTTTTTAAATGTTCTTTCATGGGATGTGAACGTTTCTGCCCAGGTCAGCATTTGTTGCCCGTCCCTAATTGCCCTTGAGAAGGTGGGGGCGAGCTGCCTTCTCAAATTGATGCAGTCCCTGTGGTGTCGTCACACCCACACGACTACAGTGGTTGTGGGCGGCAAAGGTTAATTCATTGGGGGTATGAAGCATTTCTGGATATTTTAAGAGATGTGACAAAACCAAAATAACGCTGGACTTCTTATAATTTCGGGTCTGCGGGAGACATTCCCTCAGCTGCAGCATCGCTACTCACTCCTGTCAATGGAGCCTGCGCCCCTCTGTGATTAGGAGCGTAATTCTACTGCCCGACATCCATTTATTTGTCAGTCTGACCCACAGCCATAACAATAAGATTATTGGATATTGTGATTTCTAACGTGACCTGAGATGTGTTCTTCCCATCACGTTGAGACTGACATTTTAACAAATTGTACAAGAACAAACTGATTTATTTTAAATGTCCTACATGAATGAACAGAATGTCTTTTTCAAAGTGAGATTTGCCGTATTTCCTACACTCCTTGGAGCTTTGGAAATAGTAAATTGCACAAACTTTGCCGTTTTCCATAAGGAACTACCTCATGTTGAAAATCATCATTGCCCCCACCCACCCCCACCCCCCTACCAGCCCACCCTTCATGTCAATGCCATGGCAACCACATTATTGGACCAAGCGAAGGGCCCCAACCAGACAGGAACCCGTCCCCCACGCTGGGGTTGGATTTTGTGGTTTCTGGGCAAGGCGAGGGAGGTCAGAGTGGGAAGCGCATGGTCTGCTCGTTCCCGACCCCGTTCCCGCCTGCCCTCTCACCACGGCGAATCAAACATCGTCCAGCTGACGAGCAGCCGCCCAATGGGAAGGCAGCCATGGCGTGTTGTCAAGGGGGGTTGGGGGGGCTCTGCGCCCAATCAGGCGTCTAGGGTAGGGAGAGGGGCTAGGCCGTGAACTGGAAGTCGCCACGGCCGCCAATTTAAAGGGCCCCCTGCCCTCTCGCTCTCCCACTGTTTGTTATGTCAGCCTAAAAACAGTGAAGGAATAAAGAACATTAATAACTGAACACTGCCACCTTCAGCAAGGGACTCTGCTGCTACATGAGGCCAAGGCCCCATTTGAAGGCCTTTTCACCCACCCCTTGTGCCACCTCCTCGTACCCGCCGGAACGTTTTTCCCTTGCAACCACTGACAAATGGGGCGGGCACCATAAAATCGCAGTCAATTGCCTCGTGACCCAGCTTGTTCATTGTTCTTTTTTTTTCAAAATGTCGGACTTCAATTTCCAATTTCCAATTCCGACGCCCTCTCCTTTCCGTAACATCGGTGACCGCCGGAATGACATCCGATTCCTGACCCGTCGTCATGCCGTACTTTACCGCCGGAAAGCGACCGGGGTGGGGGGAGGGAGGGGAGGCGGTGTTGGCCCCTCCGATTGGTGGCCAGAAAACCTAGCCCTGGCGGTGCAAACATCGCTGGAGCACGCCAGCGACCCAACCCTTCCTTCACCCGCACCCTCACCCGCCTGCCAAATTTCCACATTCCCGTTGTATTCGTGAGTTTAGAAATAGCACAGCTTTCCTATAGTGCGTGACACATTATATACCACAACTGCAAATGCTGTAAAAAGTGTACAAAAACAGGGGAAAGAAACTAAATCTTTGGGCTCCTTTGACTTCAGTGCGACTTGCAACTTCCAGATGGAGCCAGGCAGCTGCTTGGAGTTCTGGAGTTCTGAACAGACTATCTAGACCACTTGCCAAGAGGGAGAACCCATCTGGTGGCCTTAAAGTAACAAGTCAATATAAATGCAGTGCCATCTCAGCATCACAAGTGTTCTCCTTCCCCCCCACCACCCCCTCCCCGGACATTGCTACAGATTGTCTATTGGTAACAATAAAAGAGACGTTTTCGTGTATATTGAACATTATCTTGCTTAACGCTGAATTTGATATGATGCATTTCAGAACACGGGGCCAGAATGTGCTGTCAAAGTACTGACGGGGCTAATGTTATTTATTCGCAAACGGCACAGCAACTTCAGACAAGAGGCAGATGCGCAGTCAAATGTGAATATCCAAAAGTTGCAGCCCAGTTGTGCGCCCCAGCATTAGTTTCGTGGAAACAGCATCTCACTGTCTGCCTCACCATGGAACTGAATTAAAGAGCGTGAAGTTGCACAGTTGGATATAAACGGAACCGGAAAAAAAGAGAGCCTTGTCATTTCAAGTTTAAATATACTTTTATCAACGTGATTACTGTTCATCCACCTCTCTGGCACTGAAAATTAACTATTACAAGTGTGGAATCTCATTCCTTCAGGTTTTAATTTTTGGTAGAGATCCATAAAATCTCATTTTTCCCCCTTGTCCTTTCTGCCTCTTTTCCCTTTATTTTAATGCATTCTTTCCTTCCCTCTCGTTATTTCTCTTCAGATATCAGATTTGATTCTGAATTCGCCCACTCTAACTTGCACTTCCTTCTCACTCCTGGCGCTGCTCTCTTCAACATCCTTCACTCTCCGAGCTTGGAGAGACTCAGTTGCTTGCCATGTTCACTCAGGTCCCAGATACCCTATTTCCCTCGCAGCACCAATCTTTGCTGGCGCTTTCAGCTATTTGCCACTCAAAATATTTAAAAACCCAAATGGGCAGGATCAGGTCTCACAAATGGTAGACACCGTTCGATGTCCTGCCACAGCCAATTATGGCCTGTGATTGAAATTTCATGCAAGGGCTCCCTCTGTTGGTCTTACAGCTCACTGCATGCATTACTGCAGTTACAGTCAAAATGTACACACTACAGAAAAATGGATCGCGGTGGGGTAAAATTCAAGGCAGTAATATTTATAGGTTAATGGAATCTGTCATTCTTTTATTACCATTTTATGTGCAATTGCATTAATATGACAAGGAAATACATGTTCTTAGTAACTCGCG
>NW_027600299.1:0-7500 GCF_964194155.1 Cetorhinus maximus | reverse complement strand
AGGTTGATTATAAAGCTGACGAATGGTTGATGAAGAATATGGACCCGTTGAATGACAATGTGGCCACTCTCCTGCACCAGTCTACTGACCGCTTTGTGGCTGACCTCTGGAAGGATGGTAAGGGGTTCCCCGGATACTGGGACCAGCGCCCCCATGGTGCCCGCGATCCCTGGGGTTTGTTACCCGCCTGGTGCTGTGCCTCCCACAGCTGGATAGTCCCTGTGTTTGTGACGAGAGTTTCACCCCCCGACCCGAGACTTGCGCACACTCCTGAACCGCACCTGACACTTCACAGCATCACTGACCTCCCTCCCCGTACCCGGGGGACCCACCCCCTCCCCCTCCCTCTCTCCGTCCCCCCTTCACACTCCCTCTCTCCATCCCCCCCCTTCACACTCCCTCTCTCCGTCTCCCACTCCCTCTCTCCATCTCCCCTTTCACACCCCCTCTCTCCGCCTACCCCTTCACACTCCCTCTCTCCGTCTCACCCTCCCTCTCTCCGTCTCCCCCTTCACACTCCCTCTCTCCGTCTCACCCCTTCACACTCCCTCTCTCCGTCTCACCCCTTCACACACCCTCTCTGCGTCTCACCCCTTCACACTCCCTCTCTCCGTCTCACCCCTTCACACTCCCTCTCTCCGTCTCCCCACTTCACACTCCCTCTCTCCGTCTCCCCCTTCACACTCCCTCTCTCCATCTCCCATCTTCACACTCCCTCTCTCCGTCTCACCCCTTCACATTCCCTCTCTCCGTCTCACCCCTTCACACTCCCTCTCTCCGTCTCACACTCCCTCTCTCCGTCACCCCCTTCACACTCCCTCTCTCCATCTCCCCCTCCCTCTCTCCGTCTCACCCCTTCACACTCCCTCTCTCCGTCTCCCACTTCACACTCCCTCTCTCCGTCTCACCCCTTCACACTCCCTCTCCGTCTCCGCTTTCACACTCCCTCTCTCCGTCTCACCCCTTCACACTCCCTCTCTCCGTCTCACCCCTTCACACACCCTCTCTGCGTCTCACCCCTTCACACTCCCTCTCTCCGTCTCACCCCTTCACACTCCCTCTCTCCGTCTCACCCCTTCACACTCCCTCTCTCCGTCTCACCCCTTCACATTCCCTCTCTCCGTCTCACCCGTTCACACTCCCTCTCTCCGTCTCACCCTCCCTCTCTCCGTCTCCCCCCTTCACACTCCCTCTCTCCGTCTCACCCTCCCTCTCTCTGTCTCCCCCTTTCACACTCCCTCTCTCCGTCTCACCCCTTCACACTCCCTCTCTCCGTCTCACCCCTTCACACTCCCTCTCTCCGTCTCACCCCTTCACACTCCCTCTCTCCGTCTCACACTCCCTCTCTCCGTCACCCCCTTCACACTCCCTTTCTCCATCTCCCCCTCCCTCTCTCAGTCTCACCCCTTCACACTCCCTCTCTCCGTCTCCCCCTCCCTCTCTCCGTCTCCCCTTCACACTCCCTCTCTCCGTCTCCCACTCCCTCTCTCCGTCTCCCCCCTTCACACTCCCTCTCTCCGTCTCACCCCTTCACACACCCTCTCTGCGTCTCACCCCTTCACACTCCCTCTCTCCGTCTCACCCCTTCACACTCCCTCTCTCCGTCTCACCCCTTCACACACCCTCTCTGCGTCTCCCCCTTCACACTCCCTCTCTCCGTCTCCCCCCTTCACACTCCCTCTCTCCGTCTCCCCCTCACACTCCCTCTCTCCGTCTCCCATCTTCACACTCCCTCTCTCCGTCTCACCCCTTCACACTCCCTCTCTCCGTCATCACCCTTCACACTCCCTCTCTCCATCTCCCCCTCCCTCTCTCCGTCTCACCCCTTCACACTCCCTCTCTCCGTCTCCCCCTTCACACTCCCTCTCTCCGTCTCACGCCTTCACACTCCCTCTCCGTCTCCGCTTTCACACTCCCTTTCTCCGTCTCCCCCTTCACACTCCCTCTCTCCGTCACCCCTTCACACTCTTTCTCTCCGTCTCACACTCCCTCTCTCCATCTCCCCTCTTCACACTCCCTCTCTCCATCTCACCCTCCCTCTTTCCGTCTCACCCCTTCACACTCCCTCTCTCCGTCTCCCCCTTCACACTCCCTCTCTCCGTCACCCCTTCACACTCCCTCTCCGTCTCCGCTTTCACACTCCCTTTCTCCGTCTCCCCCTTCACACTCCCTCTCTCCGTCACCCCTTTCACACTCTTTCTCTCCGTCTCACACTCCCTCTCTCCATCTCCCCTCTTCACACTCCCTCTCTCCATCTCACCCTCCCTCTTTCCGTCTCACCCCTTCACACTCCCTCTCTCCGTCTCACCCCTTCACACTCCCTCTCTCCGTCTCCCCCTTCACACTCCCTCTCTCCGTCTCACCCCTTCACACTCCCTCTCTCCGTCTCACCCTTTCACACTCCCTCTCTCCATCTCCCCTTCACACTCCCTCTCTCCGTCTCACACTCCCTCTCTCTGTCTCACCCCTTCACACTCCCTCTCTCCGCCTCCCCCTCCCTCTTTCCGTCTCCCCCTCCCTCTCTCCGTCTCCCCCTCCCTCTCTCCGTCTCCCCACTTCACATTCCCTCTCTCCGTCTCCCCCTTCACACTCCCTCTCTCCGTCTCCCATCTTCACACTCCCTCTCTCTGTCTCACCCCTTCACATTCCCTCTCTCCGTCTCACCCCTTCACACTCCCTCTCTCCATCTCACACTCCCTCTCTCCGTCACCCCCTTCACACTCCCTCTCTCCATCTCCCCCTCCCTCTCTCCGTCTCACCCCTTCACACTCCCTCTCTCCGTCTCCCCCTTCACACTCCCTCTCTCCGTCTCACCCCTTCACACTCCCTCTCTCCGTCTCACCCCTTCACACTCCCTCTCCGTCTCCGCTTTCACACTCCCTCTCTCCGTCTCACCCCTTCACACTCCCTCTCTCCGTCTCACCCCTTCACACACCCTCTCTGCGTCTCACCCCTTCACACTCCCTCTCTCCGTCTCACCCCTTCACACTCCCTCTCTCCGTCTCACCCCTTCACACTCCCTCTCTCCGTCTCCCCCCTTCACACTCCCTCTCTCCGTCTCCCCCCTTCACACTCCCTCTCTCCGTCTCCCCCTTCACACTCCCTCTCTCCGTCTCCCCCTTCACACTCCCTCTCTCCGTCTCACCCCTTCACATTCCCTCTCTCCGCCTCACCCCTTCACACTCCCTCTCTCCGTCTCACCCTCCCTCTCTCCGTCTCCCCCCTTCACACTCCCTCTCTCCGTCTCACCCTCCCTCTCTCTGTCTCCCCCTTTCACACTCCCTCTCTCCGTCTCACCCCTTCACACTCCCTCTCTCCGTCTCACCCCTTCACACTCCCTCTCTCCGTCTCACACTCCCTCTCTCCGTCACCCCCTTCACACTCCCTCTCTCCATCTCCCCCTCCCTCTCTCCGTCTCCCATCTTCACACTCCCTCTCTCCGTCTCCCCCTTCACACTCCTTCTCTCCGTCTCACCCCTTCACACTCCCTCTCCGTCTCCGCTTTCACACTCCCTCTCTCCGTCTCCCCCTTCACACTCCCTCTCTCCGTCACCCCTTTCACACTCCCTCTCTCCGTCTCACACTCCCTCTCTCCATCTCCCCCCTTCACACTCCCTCTCTCCGTCTCACCCTCCCTCTCTCCGTCTCCCCTTCACACTCCCTCTCTCCGTCTCCCACTCCCTCTCTCCGTCTCCCCCTTCACACTCCCTCTCTCCGTCTCACCCTCCCTCTCTCCGTCTCCCCCTTCACTCTCCCTCTCTCCGTCTCACCCCTTCACACTCCCTCTCTCCGTCTCCCCCCTTCACACTCCCTCTCTCCGTCTCCCCCTTCACACTCCCTCTCTCCGTCTCACCCCTTCACATTCCCTCTCTCCATCTCACCCGTTCACACTCCCTCTCTCCGTCTCACCCTCCCTCTCTCCGTCTCCCCCCTTCACACTCCCTCTCTCCGTCTCACCCTCCCTCTCTCTGTCTCCCCCTTTCACACTCCCTCTCTCCGTCTCACCCCTTCACACTCCCTCTCTCCGTCTCACCCCTTCACACTCCCTCTCTCCGTCTCACACTCCCTCTCTCCGTCACCCCCTTCACACTCCCTTTCTCCATCTCCCCCTCCCTCTCTCCGTCTCACCCCTTCACACTCCCTCTCTCCGTCTCCCACTCCCTCTCTCCGTCTCCCCCCTTCACACTCCCTCTCTCCGTCTCACCCCTTCACACACCCTCTGTGCGTCTCACCCCTTCACACTCCCTCTCTCCGTCTCACCCCTTCACACTCCCTCTCTCCGTCTCACCCCTTCACACACCCTCTCTGCGTCTCAGCCCTTCACACTCCCTCTCTCCGTCTCCCCCCTTCACACTCCCTCTCTCCGTCTCTCCCTTCACACTCCCTCTCTCCGTCTCCCATCTTCACACTCCCTCTCTCCGTCTCACCCCTTCACACTCCCTCTCTCCGTCATCACCCTTCACACTCCCTCTCTCCATCTCCCCCTCCCTCTCTCCGTCTCACCCCTTCACACTCCCTCTCTCCGTCTCCCCCTTCACACTCCCTCTCTCCGTCTCACCCCTTCACACTCCCTCTACCTCTCCCCCTTCACACTCCCTTTCTCTGTCTCCCCCTTCACACTCCCTCTCTCCGTCACCCCTTCACACTCCCTCTCTCCGTCTCTCCCTTCACACTCCCTCTCTCCGTCTCACCCCTTCACACTCCCTCTCCGTCTCCCCCTTCACACTCCCTCTCTCCATCACCCCTTTCACACTCTTTCTCTCCGTCTCACACTCCCTCTCTCCATCTCCCCTCTTCACACTCCCTCTCTCCGTCTCACCCTCCCTCTCTCCGTCTCACCCCTTCACACTCCCTCTCTCCGTCTCACCCCTTCACACTCCCTCTCTCCGTCTCCCCTTTCACACTCCCTCTCTCCGTCTCACCCCTTCACACTCCCTCTCTCCGTCTCCCCTTTCACACTCCCTCTCTCCGTCTCACCCCTTCACACTCCCTCTCTCCATCTCCCCTTCACACTCCCTCTCTCCATCTCACACTCCCTCTCTCCGTCTCACCCCTTCACACTCCCTCTCTCCGTCTCCCCCTTCACACTCCCTCTCTCCGTCTCACCCCTTCACACTCCCTCTCTCCGTCTCACCCCTTCACACTCCCTCTCTCCATCTCCCCTTCACACTCCCTCTCTCCGTCTCACACTCCCTCTCTCCGTCTCACCCCTTCACACTCCCTCTGTGCGTCTCTCCCCTTCACACACCCTCTGTGCGTCTCACCCCTTCACACTCCCTCTCTCCGTCTCACCCCTTCACACTCCCTCTCTCCGTCTCACCCCTTCACACACCCTCTCTGCGTCTCACCCCTTCACACTCCCTCTCTCCGTCATCACCCTTCACACTCCCTCTCTCCGTCTCCCCCTCCCTCTCTCCGTCTCACCCCTTCATACTCCCTCTCTCCGTCTCCCCCTTCACACTCCCTCTCTCCGTCTCACCCCTTCACACTCCCTCTACCTCTCCGCTTTCACACTCCCTTTCTCCGTCTCCCCCTTCACACTCCCTCTCTCCGTCTCACCCCTTCACACTCCCTCTCCGTCTCCCCCTTCACACTCCCTCTCTCCGTCACCCCTTTCACACTCTTTCTCTCCGTCTCACACTCCCTCTCTCCATCTCCCCTCTTCACACTCCCTCTCTCCGTCTCACCCTCCCTCTCTCCGTCTCACCCCTTCACACTCCCTCTCTCCGTCTCACCCCTTCACACTCCCTCTCTCCGTCTCCCCTTTCACACTCCCTCTCTCCGTCTCACCCCTTCACACTCCCTCTCTCCATCTCCCCTTCACACTCCCTCTCTCCGTCTCACACTCCCTCTCTCCGTCTCACCCCTTCACACTCCCTCTCTCCGTCTCCCCCTTCACACTCCCTCTCTCCGTCTCACCCCTTCACACTCCCTCTCTCCATCTCCCCTTCACACTCCCTCTCTCCGCCTCCCCCTCCCTCTTTCCGTCTCCCCCTCCCTCGTTCCGTCTCCCCCTCCCTCTCTCCGTCTCCCCCTCTCCCCCTCTCCCCCTCCCTCTCTCCGTCTCCCCCTCCCTCTCTCCGTCTCCCCCTCCCTCTCTCCGTCTCCCCCTCCCTCTCTCCGTCTCCCCCTCCCTCTCTCCGTCTCCCCCTCCCTCTTTCCGTCTCCCCCTCCCTCTCTCCGTCTCCCCCTCCCTCTCTCCTCCTCGCCCCTCCCTCCCTCCCTCTCTCCGTCTCCCCCTCCCTCCCTCTCTCTGCCTCCTCCTCTCTCTCCACCTCCCCCCTCCCTCTCTCCGTCTCCCTCTCCCTCTCTCCGCCTCCCCCCTCCCTCTCTCCGCCTCCCCCCTCCCTCTCTCCGTCTCCCTCTCCCTCTCTCCGTGTCCCCCCCCCCTCTCTCCACCTCCCCCCTCCCTCTCTCCGTCTCCCTCTCCCTCTCTCCGTCTCCCCCTCCCTCTCTCCGTCTCTCCCTCCCTCTCTCCGTCTCCCCCTCCCTCCCTCCGTCTCCTCCTTCCCTCTCTCCGTCTCCTCCTTCCCTCTCTCCGCCTCCCCCTTCCCCCTCTCCGCCTCCCCCCTCCTCTCTCCGTCTCCCCCTCCCTCTCTCCGCTTCCCCCCTCCCTCTCTCCGTCTCCCCCTCCCTCTCTCCGTCTCCCCCTCCCTCTCTCCGTCTCCCCCTCCCTCTCTCCGTCTCCCCCTCCCTCTCTCCGTCTCCCCCTCCCTCTCTCCGTCTCCCCCTCCCTCTCTCCGTCTCCCCCTCCCTCTCTCCGCCTCCCCCTCCCTCTCTCCGTCTCCCCCTCCCTCTCTCCGCCTCCCCCCCCTCTCTCCGCCTCCCCCTCCCTCATTCTTTCTCTGTAACCAGCCTCGCCCACACCCCTCTCACTCCTTCTCGCTGTCTCCCTCCTCCCTCATTCTCTCCCGCCCGCGCGCGCCCGCTCTCTCCCTCTAACTCTCTCTCTCTCTCTCTCTCTCTCTCTCTCTCTAACTCTCTCTCTCTCTCTCCCTCTAACTCTCTCTCTCTCTAACTCTCTCTCTCTCTGTCCCTCTAACTCTCTCTCTCTCTCCCTCTAACTCTCTCTCTCTCTCCCTCTAGCTCTCTCTCACTCTCTCCCTCTAACTCTCTCTCACTCTCTCCCTCTAACTCTTTCTCTCTCTCTCCCTCTAGCTCTCTCACTCTCTCCCTCTAACTCTCTCTCTCTCCCTCTAACTCTCTCTCTCCCTCTAACTCTCTCTCACTCTCTCCCTCTAACTCTCTCACTCTCTCCCTCTAACTCTCTCTCCCTCTAACTCTCTCTCTCTCCCTCTAGCTCTCTCTCACTCTCTCCCTCTAACTCTCTCTCTCTCTCCCTCTAACTCTCTCTCTCTCTCTCCCTCTCTCTCTCTCCCTCTAACTCTCTCTCTCCCTCTAACTCTATCTCACTCTCTCCCTCTAACTCTATCTCACTCTCTCCCTCTAACTCTCTCTCACTCTCTCCCTCTAACTCTATCTCACTCTCTCCCTCTAACT
>NW_027600298.1:0-16229 GCF_964194155.1 Cetorhinus maximus | reverse complement strand
AGTGTGGTGGAGACAGGGTCAATCGAGGCTTTCGAAAGGGAATTTGGATCATTATCTGAAGTGGCCGCTTTCTGTGCAGTAACCATTCTATGACTCGATGATTTTTGTCCCTCCCCTATGGGGAAATGAATTTCAGCGCCTTTTTGTGTTGCTTCATGGTCCTTATGAAACTTGCCTCGCTGGTTTTAACAGCTTGTTAATCTGTCATCCCACATCTCAATCTTCCTCTCTCTCTCCCTCTCTCCCTCTGTTGTCCCACTATCCCTCAACCTCACCTCTCAACTCTTCAGGTTAAAAACTACACACCAAACCCACGACCTCTACCATCTAGAAGGACAAGGGCAGCAGACACGTGGGGAACACCCACCACCTGGAAGTTCCCCTCCGAGCCACTCACCATCCCGACTTGGGAATATATCGGCCGTTCCTTCACTGTCGCTGGGGTCAAAATCCTGGAACTCCCTCCCTAACAGCGCTGTGGGTGTACCTACACCACACGGGACAAAATCCTGGAACTCCCTCCCTATCAGCGCTGTGGGTGTACCTACACCACACAGGACAAAATCCAGGAACTCCCTCCCTAACAGCGCTGTGGGTGTACCTACACCACACGGACAAAATCCTGGAACTCCCTCCCTAACAGCGCCGTGGGTGTACCTACACCACAGGGACAAAATCCAGGAACTCCCTCCCTAACAGCGCCGTGGGTGTACCTACACCACACGGGGACTGCAGCGGCTCAAGAAGGCAGCTCACCACCACCTTCTCAAGGGGGCATTTAGGGAGGGGGCAATAAATGCTGGGCCCGGCCAGCGACGCCCACATTCCCGTGAATGGATTAAGCGTAGCTATGTGGAACTGGGAAAACCGACAGAGTTTCAGATATGAGGGAGAGAGAGAGATGGTGCGATAGAGAGAGAGAGAGAGATGGTACGATACAGAGAGAGGGAGAAAAATGCGCAGGGAGAGAGAGAGAGACATGGTGCAAGAGAGAGAGAGAGAGATGTGCAGAGAGAGAGAGAGAGAGAGAGATGGTGTGATAGAGAGAGAGAGAGAGATGTGCAGAGAGAGAGAGAGAGCAAACTGGAAGGGTTTAATGATAATCTCCTGCCTCCAGTCCCACGAACCTCAGTACAAATCGGTCTCTCAGTAAAATATTAACGGGATCTGGGGCTTTGCAGAGAGATAAAGTCACACGAGCTGTGACTAAGGGTTAAAGACAGATTACAGGGAGTTGGTGAATGGAGGGCCCTTGGTTAAGGCTGGTCTGATCTGCCAGGGAAGGTGTTTACTCTGGGCCTGTCCAGGGCCTATAATCAGGAGCCTGTCAGTAGATTAACAGCCCAGCTTCGATAACAGCCTTTCAGACCAGGCCGATTAGGGAGATTCAAGAGAATGAATGACACCCAGAGCGACCGTGAGAAAGGTCAACCTTCCCTTCCCCGCTCTCCGTCCATCTAGGCCGGACTGTGACCTCTGACACCGGGAGTGTCCTCACCCACTTCCATTCTTATCAATCTGTAACCTCCTCCAGCCCCTACACCCCTCCCTATCTCTGTAACACCCTCCAGCCCCTACACCCCTCCCTATCTCTGTAACCCGCTCCAGCCCCTACGCCCCTCCCTATCTCTGTAACCTCCTCCAGCCCCTACAACCCTCCCTATCTCTGTAACCTCCGCCAGCCCCTACACCCGTCCCTATCTCTGTAACCTCCTCCAGACCCTACAACACTCCCTATCTCTGTAACCTCCTCCAGCCCCCTACAACACTCCCTATCTTTGTAACCTCCTCGAGCCCTACAACCCTCCCTATCTCTATAACCTCCTCCATCACCTACAACCCTCCCTATCTCTGTAACCTCCTCCGGCCCCTACAACTCTCCCTATCTCTGTAACCTCCTCCAGCCCCTACAACCCTCCCTATCTCTACAAACTCCTCCATCACCTACAACCCTCCCTATCTCTGTAATTTACTCCATCACCTACAAACCTCTCTATCTCTGTAACCTCCTCCATCAACTACAACCCTCCCTATCTCTGTAACCGCCTCCGGTCCCTACAACCCTCCCTATCACTGTAACCTCCTCCAGCCCCTACAACCCTCCCTATCTCTTTAACCTCCTCCAGCCCCTACAACCCTCGCTTTCTCTGTAACCTACTCGAGCCCCTACACCCCTCCCTATCTCTGTGACCTCCTCCAGACCCTACAACCCTCCCTATCACTGTAACCAATTCCAGCCCCTACAACCCTCCCTATCTCTGTAACCTCCTCCAGTCACTACAACCCTCCCTATCTCTGTAACCTCCTCCAGCCCCTACAACCCTCCCTATCTCTGTAACCTCCTCGAGCCCCTGCAAACCTCCCTATCTCTGTAGCTCCTCCAGTCCCTACAACCCTCCCTATCTCTGTAACCTCCTCCAACCCCGACAACCCTCACTATCTCTGTAGACTCCTCCAGCACCTACACCCCTCCCTATGTCTGTAAACTCCTCCAGCCACTACAACCCTCCCTATCTCTGTAACTTCCTACAGCCCTAACAACTCCCCCTATCTCTGTAACCTCCTCCAGCTCCTACAACCCTCCCTATCTCTGTAACCTCCTCCAGTCACTACAACCCTCCCTATCTCTGTTATCTCCTCCAGCCCCTACAACCCTCCCTATCTCTGTAACCTCCTCGAGCCCCTGCAAACCTCCCTATCTCTGTAGCTCCTCCAGTCCCTACAACCCTCCCTATCTCTGTAACCTCCTCCAACCCCGACAACCCTCACTATCTCTGTAGACTCCTCCAGCACCTACACCCCTCCCTATGTCTGTAAACTCCTCCAGCCACTACAACCCTCCCTATCTCTGTAACTTCCTACAGCCCTAACAACTCCCCCTATCTCTGTAACCTCCTCCAGCCCCTACAACCCTCCCTATCTCTGTAACCTCCTCCAGCCTCGACTACCCACCCTATCAAATATGAGGGATAGAGAGAGATGTTGCGATAAACAGAGAGAGAGAGACAGAGAGATGGTGCGATAGAGAGAGAGGGAGAGAGAGAGAGATGTGCAGAGAGAGAGAGCAAACTGGAAGGGTTTAATGATAAACTCCTGCCTCCAGTCCCACGAACCTCAGTACAAATCGGTCTCTCAGTAAAATATTAACGGGATCTGGGGCTTTGCAGAGAGATAAAGTCACACGAGCTGTGACTAAGGGTTAAAGACAGATTACAGGGAGTTGGTGAATGGAGGGCCCTTGGTTAAGGCTGGTCTGATCTGCCAGGGAAGGTGTTTACTCTGGGCCTATCCAGGGCCTATAATCAGGAGCCTGTCAGTAGATTAACAGCCCAGCTCCGATAACAGCCTTTCAGACCAGGCCGATTAGGGAGATTCAAGGAGAATGAATGACACCCAAAGCGACCGTGAGAAAGGTCAACCTTCCCGTCCCCGCTCTCCGTCCATCTAGGCCGGACTGTGACCTCTGACACCGGGAGTGCCCTCACCCACTTCCATTCTTATCAATCTGTAACCTCCTCCAGCCCCTACAACCCTCCCTATCTCTGTAACCTCCTCCAGCCCCTACACCCCTCCCTATCTCTGTAACCTCCTCCAGCCACTACACCCCTGCCTATCTCTGTAACCTCCTCCAGCCCCTACAACCCACCCTATCTCTGTAACCTCCTCCAGCCCCTACAACCCACCCTATCTCTGTAACCTCCTCCAAACCCTACAACCCTCCCTATCTCTGTAACCTCGTCCAGCACCTACACCCCTCCCTATCTCTGTAACCTCGTCCAGCCCTTACAACCCTCCTTATCTCTGTAACCTCCTCCAGCCCTTCAACCCTCCCAATCTCTGTAACCTCCCCCAGCCCCTACATCCCTCCCTATCTCTGTAACCTCCTCCAGCCACTACAAACCTCCCTATCTCTGTAACCTCCTCCATCCCCTACACCCCTCCCTATCTCTGTAACCTTCTCCACCCCTACAACCCTCCCTATCTCTGTAACCTCCTCCAGCCCCTACAGCCCTCCCAATCTCTGTAACCTCCTCCAGGCCTACACCCCTCCCTATCTTGGTAACTTACTCCAGCCCCTACACTCCTCCCTATCTCTGTAACCTCCTCCAGACCCTACACCCCTCCCCATCTCTGTAACCTCCTCCAGCCCCTACACACCTCCCTATCTCTGTAACCTCCTCCAGTCCCTACACCCCTTCCCACCTCTGTAACCTTCTCCAGCTCCTACAACCCTCCCCATCTCAGTAACCTCCTCCAGCCCCTACACACCTCCCTATCTCTGTAACCTCCTCCAGTCCCTACACCCCTCCCCACCTCTGTAACCTTCTCCAGCTCATACACCCCTCCCTATCTCTGTAACCTCCTCCAGCCCCTACAACCCTCCCTATTTCTGTGACCTCCTCCAGTCCCTACAACCCTCCCTATCTCTTTAACCTTCTCTAGCACCTACACCCCTCCCTATCTCCGTCATCTCATCCAGCCTCTACACCACTCCATACCTCTGTGTAACCTCCTCCTGCCTCGACTCCCCGCCCTATCAAATATGAGGGAGAGAGAGAGATGGCGCGATAGAGAGAGAGAGAGAGAGATGTGCAGAGAGAGAGAGAGCAAACTGGAAGGGTTTAATGATAAACTCCTGCCTCCAGTCCCACGAAAATCAGTACAAATCGGTCTCTCAGTAAAATATTAACGGGACCAGGGACTTTGCAGAGAGATAAAGTCACACGAGCTGTGACTAAGGGTTAAAGACAGATTACAGGGAGTTGGTGAATGGAGGGCCCTTGGTTAAGGCTGGTCTGATCTGCCAGGGAAGGTGTTTACTCTGGGCCTGTCCAGGGCCTATAATCAGGAGCCTGTCAGTAGATTAACAGCCCAGCTCCGATAACAGCCTTTCAGACCAGGCCGAGAAGGGAGATTCAAGGAGAATGAATGACACCCAAAGCGACCGTGAGAAAGGTCAACCTTCCCTTCCCGCTCTCCGTCCATCTAGGCCGGACTGTGACCTCTGACACCGGGAGTGTCCTGACCGGCTACCACTCTTATTGTAACCTCCTCCAGCCCCTACAAACCTCCCTATCTCTGTAACCTCCTCCAGCCCCTACACCCCTCTCTATCTCTGTAAACTCCTCCAGCCACTACACACCTCCCTATCTCTGTAACCTTCTCCAGCCCCTTCAACCCTCCCTATCTCTGTAACCTCCTCCAGCACCAACGCCCCTCCCTATCTCTCTAACCTCCTCCAGCCACTACACCCCACCCTAACTCTGTAACCTCCTCCAGCACCTACGACCCTCCCCATCTATGTAACCTCCTCCAGCCTCTACAACACTCGCTATCACTATAACCTCCCTCAGCCCCTACACATCTCCCTATCTCTGTAACCTCCTCCAGCCCCTATAAACCTCCCTATCTCTGTAACCTCCTCCAGCCCCAAAACCCCTCCCTATCTCTGTAACCACCTCCAGCCCCTACAACCCTCCCTATATCTGGAACCTCCTCCAGCCCCTACACCCCTCCCTATCTCTGTAACCTCCTCTAGCCCCTACAACCATCCCTATCTCTGTAAACTCCTCCAGCCCCTACAACCCTCCCTATCTCTGTAACCTCCTCCAGCCCCTACACCCCTCCCTATCTCTGTACCCTCCTCCAGCCCCTACAACCCTCCCTATCTCCGTTACCTCCTCCAGCCCCTACACCCCTCCCTATCTCTGTAACCTCCTCCAGCCCCTACACCCCTCCCTATCTCTGTTACCTCCTCCAGCCCCTACACCCCTCCCTATCTCTGTAACCTCCTCCAGCCACTGCACCCCTCCCTATCTCTGTAACCTCCTCCAACCCCTACAACCCTCCCTATCTCTGTGACCTCCTCCAGCCCCTACACCCCTCCCTATCTCTGTAACCACCTCCAGCCACGAAACCCCTCCATATCTCTGTAACCACCTCCAGCCACTACACCCCTCCATATCTCTGTAACCTCCTCCAGCCCCTACAACCCTATCTATCTCTGTAACCTCCTCCAGCCCCTACAACCCTCCCTATCTCTGTGACCTCCTCCAGCCACTACACCCCTCCCTATCTCTGTAACCTCCTCCAGCCACTAAACCCCTCCCTATCTCTGTAAACTCGTCCAGTCCCCTACAACCCTCCCTACCTCTGTAACCTCCTCCAGCCCCTACAACCCTCCCTATGTCTGTAACCTCCTCCAGCCCCTACAGCCCTCCCTATCTCTGTAACCTCCTCCAGCCCCTACAACTCTCCCTATCTCTGTAATCTCCTCCAGCCACTACAACACTCCCTATCTCTGTAAACTCCTCCAGTCCCTACAACCCTCCCTATCTCTGTAACATCCCCCAGTCCCTACAACCCTCCCTATCTCTGTAAACTCCACCAGTCCCTACAAACCTCCCTATATCTGTAACCTCCTCCAGTCCCAACAACCCTCCCTATCTCTGTAACCTCCTCCAGTCCCAACACCCCTCCCTATCTCTGTAACCTCCTCCAGCCCCTACACCCATCCCTATCCCTTAACCTCCCTCAGCCCCTACACACCTCCCTATCTCTGTAACCTCCTCCAGCCCCTACAACCCTCCCTATCTCTGTAACCTCCTCAAGCACCTACACACCCTCCCTATCTCTGAAACCTCCTCCACCCATGCACCCCTCCCTATCTCTGTAACCTCCTCCAGACCCTACAACGCTCCCTATCTCTGTAACCTCCTCCAGCCCCTACAACTCTCCCTATCTCTGTAACCTCCTCCAGCCCCTACAAACCTCCCTAACTCTGTATCCTCCCCCAGTACCTACACTCCTCCCTATCTCTGTAACCTGCTCCAGTATCTACACTCCTCCCTATTTCTGTAACCTCCTCCAGTCCCTACACTCCTCCCTACCTCTGTAACCTCCTCCAGCCCCTACAACCCTCCCTATTTCTGTGACCTCCTCCAGTCCCTACAACCCTCCCTATCTCTTTAACCTTCTCTAGCACCTACACCCCTCCCTATCTCCGTCATCTCATCCAGCCTCTACACCACTCCATACCTCTGTGTAACCTCCTCCTGCCTCGACTCCCCGCCCTATCAAATATGAGGGAGAGAGAGAGATGGCGCGATAGAGAGAGAGAGAGAGAGATGTGCAGAGAGAGAGAGAGCAAACTGGAAGGGTTTAATGATAAACTCCTGCCTCCAGTCCCACGAAAATCAGTACAAATCGGTCTCTCAGTAAAATATTAACGGGACCAGGGACTTTGCAGAGAGATAAAGTCACACGAGCTGTGACTAAGGGTTAAAGACAGATTACAGGGAGTTGGTGAATGGAGGGCCCTTGGTTAAGGCTGGTCTGATCTGCCAGGGAAGGTGTTTACTCTGGGCCTGTCCAGGGCCTATAATCAGGAGCCTGTCAGTAGATTAACAGCCCAGCTCCGATAACAGCCTTTCAGACCAGGCCGAGAAGGGAGATTCAAGGAGAATGAATGACACCCAAAGCGACCGTGAGAAAGGTCAACCTTCCCTTCCCGCTCTCCGTCCATCTAGGCCGGACTGTGACCTCTGACACCGGGAGTGTCCTGACCGGCTACCACTCTTATTGTAACCTCCTCCAGCCCCTACAAACCTCCCTATCTCTGTAACCTCCTCCAGCCCCTACACCCCTCTCTATCTCTGTAAACTCCTCCAGCCACTACACACCTCCCTATCTCTGTAACCTTCTCCAGCCCCTTCAACCCTCCCTATCTCTGTAACCTCCTCCAGCACCAACGCCCCTCCCTATCTCTCTAACCTCCTCCAGCCACTACACCCCACCCTAACTCTGTAACCTCCTCCAGCACCTACGACCCTCCCCATCTATGTAACCTCCTCCAGCCTCTACAACACTCGCTATCACTATAACCTCCCTCAGCCCCTACACATCTCCCTATCTCTGTAACCTCCTCCAGCCCCTATAAACCTCCCTATCTCTGTAACCTCCTCCAGCCCCAAAACCCCTCCCTATCTCTGTAACCACCTCCAGCCCCTACAACCCTCCCTATATCTGGAACCTCCTCCAGCCCCTACACCCCTCCCTATCTCTGTAACCTCCTCTAGCCCCTACAACCATCCCTATCTCTGTAAACTCCTCCAGCCCCTACAACCCTCCCTATCTCTGTAACCTCCTCCAGCCCCTACACCCCTCCCTATCTCTGTACCCTCCTCCAGCCCCTACAACCCTCCCTATCTCCGTTACCTCCTCCAGCCCCTACACCCCTCCCTATCTCTGTAACCTCCTCCAGCCCCTACACCCCTCCCTATCTCTGTTACCTCCTCCAGCCCCTACACCCCTCCCTATCTCTGTAACCTCCTCCAGCCACTGCACCCCTCCCTATCTCTGTAACCTCCTCCAACCCCTACAACCCTCCCTATCTCTGTGACCTCCTCCAGCCCCTACACCCCTCCCTATCTCTGTAACCACCTCCAGCCACGAAACCCCTCCATATCTCTGTAACCACCTCCAGCCACTACACCCCTCCATATCTCTGTAACCTCCTCCAGCCCTACAACCCTATCTATCTCTGTAACCTCCTCCAGCCCCTACAACCCTCCCTATCTCTGTGACCTCCTCCAGCCACTACACCCCTCCCTATCTCTGTAACCTCCTCCAGCCACTAAACCCCTCCCTATCTCTGTAAACTCGTCCAGTCCCCTACAACCCTCCCTACCTCTGTAACCTCCTCCAGCCCCTACAACCCTCCCTATGTCTGTAACCTCCTCCAGCCCCTACAGCCCTCCCTATCTCTGTAACCTCCTCCAGCCCCTACAACTCTCCCTATCTCTGTAATCTCCTCCAGCCACTACAACACTCCCTATCTCTGTAAACTCCTCCAGTCCCTACAACCCTCCCTATCTCTGTAACATCCCCCAGTCCCTACAACCCTCCCTATCTCTGTAAACTCCACCAGTCCCCTACAAACCTCCCTATATCTGTAACCTCCTCCAGTCCCAACAACCCTCCCTATCTCTGTAACCTCCTCCAGTCCCAACACCCCTCCCTATCTCTGTAACCTCCTCCAGCCCCTACACCCATCCCTATCCCTTAACCTCCCTCAGCCCCTACACACCTCCCTATCTCTGTAACCTCCTCCAGCCCCTACAACCCTCCCTATCTCTGTAACCTCCTCAAGCACCTACACACCCTCCCTATCTCTGAAACCTCCTCCACCCATGCACCCCTCCCTATCTCTGTAACCTCCTCCAGACCCTACAACGCTCCCTATCTCTGTAACCTCCTCCAGCCCCTACAACTCTCCCTATCTCTGTAACCTCCTCCAGCCCCTACAAACCTCCCTAACTCTGTATCCTCCCCCAGTACCTACACTCCTCCCTATCTCTGTAACCTGCTCCAGTATCTACACTCCTCCCTATTTCTGTAACCTCCTCCAGTCCCTACACTCCTCCCTATCTCTGTAACCTCCTCCAATTCCTACACTCCTTCCTATCTCTGTTTGAACTCCTCCAGTCCCTACAGCCCTCACTATCACTGTAAGCTCCTCCAGTCCCTACACATCTCCCTATCTCTGTAAACTCCTTCAGTCCCTACACCCCTCCCTATCTCTGTAACCCCCTCCAGCGCCATCACCTACTCTATCTCTGTAACCTCCTCCAGACCCTACTACCCTCCCTATCTCTGTAAACTCCTCCAGGCCCAACAACCCCCTTTCTCTGTAACCTCCACCAGCCCCTACAACCCTCCCTATCTCTGTAACCTCCTCCAGCCCCTACACCACTCCCTATCTCTGTAACCTCCTCCAGCCCCTACAACTCTCCCTATATCTGTAACCTCCTCCAGCCCCTACAACCCTCCCTATCTCTGTAACCCCCTCCAGCCCCTACACCTCTCCCGATCTCTGTAACCTCCTCCAGCCCCTACAACCCTCCCAATCTCTGTAACCTCCTTCAGTCCCTACAACCCTCCCTATCTCTGTAACCTCCTCCAGTCCGTACACCCCTCCCTATCTCTGTAACCTCCTCCAGTACCTAGAACCCTCCGTATCTCTGTAACCTCCTCCAGCCTCTACAACCCTCCTTATCTCTGTAACCTCCTCCAGACACAACAACCCACCCTCTCTCTGTAAACTGCTACACTCCCTACAACCCTCCCTATCTCTGTAACCTCCTCTAGTCCCTACAAACCTCCCTATCTCTGTAACCTCCTCCAGCCCCTACAATCCTCCCTATCTCCATAACATCCTCCAGCCCCTACAACCCCTCAGTATCTCTGTAACCTCCTCCAGCCCCTACACCCCTCCCTATCTCTGTAACCTGCTCCAGCACCTGCACCCCTCCCTATCTCTGCAAACTCCTCCAGACCCTACAACCCTCCCTATCTCTGTAACCTCCTCCAGCCCCTACACCCCTCCCTATATCTGTAACCTCCTCCAGCCACTACACCCCTCCCTAACTCTCTAGCTTCCTCCAGCCCCTACACCCCTCCCTATCTCTCTAACCACCTCCAGCCCCTACACCCCTGCCTATCTCTGTAACCTCCTCCAGCACCTACTACCCTCCCTATCTCTGTAACCTCCTCCAGCCCCTACAACCCCCCCTATCTCTGTAACCTCCTCCTGCCCCAACAACCCTCCCTATCTCTGTAACCTCCTCCAGGCCCTACACTCCTCCCAATCTCTGTAAACTCCTCCATCCCCTACACCCCTCCCTATCTCTGTAACCTCCTCCAGCCCCTACACCCCTCCCTATCTCTGTAAACTCCTCCAGTCCCTACACCCCTCCCTATCTCTGTAACCTCCTCCAGCCCCTACAACCCTCCCTATTTCTGTAACCTCCTCCAGCACCCATCACCCTCCCTGTATCTGTAACCTCCTCCAGTCCCTACAACCCTCCCTATATCTGTAACCTCCTCCAGCCCCTACACCCCTCCCGATCTCTGTAACCTCCTCCAGCCCCTACAACCCTCCCTATCTCTGTAACCTCCTTCAGTCCCTACAACCCTCCCTATCTCTGTAACCTCCTCCAGTCCCTACACCCCTCCCTATCTCTGTAACCTCCTCCAGTCCTTAGAACCCTCCGTATCTCTGTAACCTCCTCCAGCCTCTACAACCGTCCCTATCTCTGTAACCTCCTCCAGACACAACAACCCGCCCTCTCTCTGTAAACTGCTACTCTCCCTACAACCCTCCCTATCTCTGTAACCTCCTCTAGTCCCTACAAACCTCCCTATCTCTGTAACCTCCTCCAGCCCCTACAACCCTCCCTAACACTGTAACCTCCTCCAGCCCCTACAACCCTCCCTATATCTGAGACCTCCTCCAGCCACTACACCCCTCCCTATCTCTGTATACTCCTCCAGCCACTACACCCCTCCCTATCTCTGTAACCTCCTCCACCCATACAGCCCTCCCTATCTCTGTAACCTCCTCCAGACACTACAAACCTCCCTATCTCTGTAACATCCTCCAGTCCCTACAACCCTCCCTATCTCTGTAACATCCCCCAGTCCCTACAACCCTCCCTATATCTGTAACCTCCTCCAGTCCCTACAACCCTCCCTATCTCTGTAACATCCCCCAGTCCCTACAACCCTCCCTATCTCTGTAACCTCCTCCAGTCCCTACACCCCTCCTTATCTCTGTAACCTCCCCCAGTCCCAACAACCCTCCCTATCCCTGTAACCTCCTCCAGTCCCAACACACCTCCCTATCTCTGTAACCTCCTTCAGCCCCTACACCCCTCCCATTCCCTTAACCTCCCCCAGCCCCTACACACCTCCCTATCTTTGTAACCTCCTCCAGCTCCTACAACCCTCCCTATCTCTGTAACCTCCTCCAGCCCCTACAATCCCCCCTATCTCTGTAACCTCCTCCAGCCCCTACAACCTTCCCAATCTCTGTAACCTCCTCAAGCACCTACACCCCCTCCCTATCTCTGTAACCTCCTCCACCCATACACCCCTCCCTATCTCTGTAACCTCCTCCACCCATACACCCCTCCCTATCTCTGTAACCTCCTCCAGCCCCCTACACCCCTCCCTATCTCTGTAACCTCCTCCAGCCCCTACAAACCTCCCTATCTCTGTAACCTCCTCCAGTACCTACACTCCTCCCTGTCTCTGTAACCTCCTCCAGTCCCAACACACCTCCCTATCTCTGTAAACTCCTCCAGTCCCTTCACCTCTCCCTATCTCTGTAAACTCCTCCAGTCCCTACACCCCTCCCTATCTCTGTAACCCCCTCCAGCGCCGACACCTACTCTACCTGTGCAACCTCCTCCAGCCCCTACAACCCCCCCTATCTCTGTTAACTCCTCCAGTCCCTACAACCCCCTATCTCTGTAACCTCCACCAGCCCCTACAAACCTCCCTATCTCTGTAACCTCCTCCAGCCCCTACAACCCTCCCTATCTCTGTAACCTCCTCCAGTCCCTACAACCCTCCCTATCTCTGTAACCTCCTCCAGTCCCTACACCCCTCCCTATCTCTGTAACCTCCTCCAGCCCCTACAACCCTCCCTATCTCTGTAACCTCCTCCAGCCCCTACAACCCTCCCTATCTCCATAACCTCTTCCAGCCCCTTCAACCCCTCACTATCTCTGTAAACCTCCTCCAGCCCCTACATCCCCTCCCTATCTCTGCATCCTCCTCCAGCCCCTACAACCCCTCCCTATCTCTGTAACCTCGTCCAGCCCCTACACCCCTCCCTATCTCTGTAACCTCCTCCTGCCCCTTCTACCCTCCCTATCTCTGTAACCTCCTCCATCCCCTACACCCCTCCCTTATCTCTGTAACCTCCTCCATTCCCTTCATCCCTCCCTTATCTCTGTAACCTCCTCCTGCCCCTACTACCCTCCCTATATCTGTAACCTCCTCCAGCACCTGCACCCCTGCCTAACTCTGTAACCTCCTCCTGTCCCTACAACCCTCCCTTATCTCTGTAACCTCCTCCAGTCCCTATATCCCTCCCTTATCTCTGTAATCTCCTCCAGCCCCTACACCCCTCCCTATCTCTGTAACCTCCTCCAGCCCCGACAACCCTCCCTATCTCTGTAACCTCCTCCAGCACCGACAACCCTCCCTATTTCTGTAACTTCCTCCAGCTGCTACAACCCTCCCTATCTCCGTAACCTCCTCCAGCACCGACAACCCTCCCTATCTCTGTAACTTCCTCCAGCTCCTACAACCCTCCCTATCTCTGTAACCTCCTCCAGCCTCGAATCCCCGCCCTATCAAATATGAGGGAGAGAGAGAGATGTTGCGATAGAGAGAGAGAGAGAGAGAGATGTGCAGAGAGAGAGAGCAAACCCCTCCCTAACTACCTCCAGCTCCTGCAACACTCCCTATCTCTGTAACCTCCTCCAGCGCCTACACCCCTCCCTATCTCTGTAACCTCCATTAGCCCCTACAACCCTCATTATCTCTGTAATCTCCTCCAGCCCCTACAACAATCCCTATCTCTGTAACCTCCTCCAGCCCCTACAACCCTCCCTATCTCTGTAACATCCCCCAGTCCCTCCAACACTCCCTATCTCTGTAACCTCCTCCAGTCCCTACACCCCTCCCTATCTCTGTAACCTCCTCCAGCCCCTACAACCCTTGCTATCTCTGTAACCTCCTCCAGCCCCTACACCCCTCCCTATCCCTTAACCTCCCACAGCCCCTACACACCTCCCTAACTTTGTAACCTCCTCCAGCACCTACAACCCTCCCTATCTCTGTAACCTCCTCCAGCCCCTACAATCCCCCCTATATCTGTAACCTCCTCCAGCCCCTACACCACTCCCTATCTCTGTAACCTCCTCAAGCACCTACACCCCCTCCCTATCTCTGTAACCTCCTCCACCCATACACCCCTCCCTATCTCTGTAACCTCCTCCACCCATACTCCCCTCCCTATCTCTGTAACCTCCTCCAGACCCCCCAACGCTCCCTATCTCTGTAACATCCTCCAGTCCCTACAACCCTCCCTATCTCTGTAACATCCACCAGTCCCTACAACCCTCCCTATCTCTGTACCCTCCTCCAGTCCCTACACCCCTCCCTATCTCTGTAACATCCTCCAGTCCCGGCAACCCTCCCTATCTCTGTAACATCCCCCAGTCCCTACAACCCTCCCTATCTCTGTAACCTCCTCCAGTCCCTACAACCCTCCCGATCTCTGTAACATCCCCCAGTCCCTACAACCCTCCCTATCTCTGTAACATCCTCCAGTCCCTACACCCCTCCCTGTCTCTGTAAACTCCTCCAGTCCCAACAACCCTCCCTATCTCTGTAACCTCCTCCAGCCCCTACACCCCTCCCTATCTCTGTAACCTCCTCCAGCCCCTACAACCCTCCCTATTTCTGCAACCTCCTCCAGACCCCATCACCCTCCCTATATCTGTAACCTCCTCCAGCCCCTACACCCCTCCCTATCTCTGTAACCTCCTCTAGCTCCTACAACCCTCCCTATCTCTGTAACCTCCCCCAGCCTCTACAACCCTCCCTATCTCTTTAACCTCCTCCAGCCCCAACACCCCTCCCTATCACTGTAACCTCCTCCAGCCCCTACAACCCTCCCTATTTCTGTAACCTCCTCCAGCTCCTACAACTCTCCCTATCTCTGTAACCTCCTCCAGCCCCTACACCCCTCCCTATCACTGTAACCTCCTCCAGCCCCTACAACCCTCCCTATCTCTGTAACCTCCTCCAGCCACTCCACCCCTCCCTATCTCTGTAACCTCCTCCAGCCACTACACCCCTCCCTATCTCTGTAACCTCCTACAGCCACTACACCCCTCCCTATCTCTGTAACCTCCTCCAGCCCCTACAACCCTCCCTACCTCTGTAACCTCCTCCAGCCCCTACAACCCTCCCTATCTCTGTAACCTCCTCCAGCCCCTACAGCCCTCCCTATCTCTGTAACCTCCTTCAGCCCCTACAACCCTCAATATCTCTGTAACCTCCTCCAGCCCCTACACCCCTCCCTATCTCTGTAACCTCCTCAAGCACCTACACCCCCTCCCTATCTCTGAAACCTCCTCCACCCATACACCCCTCCCTATCTCTGTAACCTCCTCCAGACCCTACAACCCTCCCTATCTCTGTAACATCCTCCAGTGCCTACACTCCTCCCTATCTCTATAACCTCCTCCACCCCTACACCCCTCCATCTCTCTGTAACCTCCTCCAGCCCCTACAAACCTCCCTATCTCTGTAACCTCCTCCAGTACCTACACTCCTCCCTATATCTGTAACCTCCTCCAGTCCCTACACTCTTCCCTATCTCTGTAACCTCCTCTAGTTCCTACACTCCTCCCTATCTCTGTAAACTCCTCCAGTCCCTACACCTCTTCCTATCTCTGTTAGCTCCTCCAGTCCCTACACATCTGCCTATCTCTGTAAACTCCTCCAGTCCCTACACCCCTCCCTATCTCTGTAACCCCCTCCAGCGCCGACACCTACTCTACCTCTGTAACCTCCACCAGCCCCTACAACCCTCCCTATCTCTGTAACCTCCTCCAGCCCCTACACCACTCCCTATCTCTGTAACCTCCTCCTGTCCCTACACCCCTCCCTATCTCTGTAACCTCCTCCAGCCCCTACAGCCCTCCCTTTCTCTGTAACCTCCTCCAGCCCCTACACCCCTCCCTATCTCTGTAACCTCCTCCAGCCCCTACAACCCTCCCTATCTCTGTAACCTCCTTCAGTCCCTACAACCCTCCCTATCTCTGTAATCTCCTCCAGTCCCTACACCCCTCCCTATCTCTGTAACCTCCTCCAGTCCCTAGAACCCTCCCTATCTCTGTAACCTCCTCCAGCCTCTACAACCCTCCCTATCTCTGTCACCTCCTCCAGACACAACAACCCACCCTCTCTCTGTAAACTGCTCCACTCCCTACAAACCTTCCTATCTCTGTAACCTCCTCTAGTCCCTACAAAGCTCCCTATCTCTGTAACCTCCTCCAGCCCCTACACCCCTCCCTATCTCTGTAACGTCCTCCAGACCCTACAACCCTCCCTATCTCTGTAACCTCCTCAAGCCCCCTACAACCCTCCCTATCTCTGTAACCTCCTCCAGCCCCTACACCCCTCCCTATCTCTGTAACCTCCTCCAGCCCCCTACACCCCTCCCTATCTCTGTAACCTCCTCCAGCCCCTACAACCCTCCCTATTTCTGTAACCTCCTGAAGCCCCCATCACCCTCCCTATATCTGTAACCTCCTCCAGCCCCTACACCCCCACCTATCTCTGTAACCTCCTCCAGCTCCTAC
>NW_027600297.1:0-10000 GCF_964194155.1 Cetorhinus maximus | reverse complement strand
CTTCACACTGGCGCTGGGGTCCGGGCCTGCTGGCTGTGCCATTGGAGTGCGTCCTGTTATGCTGAAACCAGTGATAGGGTGAAACCTGATGTGAGTGCTATTTACGTGTGTGGTTTTGGAATTGATAGCTTGGTACAAACAGGAAGATGCCAAGATCTGTCGGTGAATCTTTGAGGCAGCCGATTGATCCCACAAACTGACTTCATTCTCCGATTAGACGGCCAGCCTAAACCTCATCCGTTAGATTTAGGTGGAATGCTGCAGGAATAGTGTCTTCTGTGATGGTGGGACTTTCAGAGCTTTCGTGCTCCTTTGGCAAATGTCTCGGGAGGGATTTCTTTGCAGTGTCCCATAGCACAGAGTTTTCCTCTCTGACCATATCGCAGTGCAGGCTGTAATCGGACAGGTTTTAAGCGGTTCCTGGGATTTTTCTGAAGCTATTAAATAACCTGCAGCCAGGAGGGCAGGGGAAATTACACTGAGGTTAGACCTAGCTGGTAGGGGCTTTACTGGTGGAAAAGTAAGGAAGGGTAATTCCAGCCTTTATAAGTATCGGAACCAGGGATAGTTAATGACGTTGTTGGTTATTGTGGGCTGGATGACACTCTGCCTGTAGATTAAACAAAGGTCCTTCATCGTGATTCACCAGCTGGTATCCTCAAAGCCTTCCTCTTCAAGGCACTCACCTGTAAGGTTCCACACGTACTGACTTTCCTCCTGATAACTCATTCCACTGTCTATTCTGCCAGTGCAGCTCTAGACTGGGCGCCCCAACATGCAGCCTGTGCCCTTTCTGCATTTCGATAGCACCTTCTACCCTGACCCCAGCTTGTAGGTGTTAACTCTGAGCTTCACCCTGATGTGACGTTTCTATTTCCTGCACCTTAACTTATCATGCTGTCTTTCTCCTTACTGGAGGTTGGCAACTTGATAGCACTGTCGATGATGCTCTCCATCACTTTGCAGATGACTGAGAGTAGACTGATGGGGTGGTAATTGGCCGGGTTGGATCTGTCCTGCTTTTTAGGGCAGGACATACTGGGGCAGTTTTCCACATTGCTGGGTAAATGCCGGTGTTGTACACCATCCAGGGCAAAGCAGCCTGCTCGAATGGCACCACATCCACCACTTTAAACATTCACTCCCTCCACCACCAATGCATGGTGGGTGCAGTGTGTACCATCGACAAGATGCGCTGCAGCAACTCACCAAGGCTCCTTAGACAGCGCCTTCCAAACCAACGACCTCTACCATCCATAAGGACGAGGGCAGCAGACACATGGGAACACCGCCACCTGGAATTTCCCCTCCAAGCTCCTCACCATCCTGACTTGGAAATACATCGGCCGTTCCTTCACTGTCGCTGGGTCAAAATCCTGGAACTCCCTCCCTAACAGCGCCGTGGGTGAACCTACACCACACGGGGACTGCAGCGGCTCAAGAAGGCGGCTCACCCACCACCTTCTCAAGGGGCAATTAGGGATGGGCAATAAATGCTGGGGCTAGCCAGCGATGCCCACATCCCGTGAAAGAATTTTTTAAAAACCGTGCTGACTGCGAGTGGTTTAGTGCTGCCAAGATGTTGGAATGACTCTGCCCCAGATTCCTTTCACCCGGGACCCTCGAGGGTCCAGGAAGCCTCTGCCCCATTGGACTGAGCAGGTTTGGAGCTGAGGCCTCGGACACAAGAGGGCAATGTCCAGCGGTCAGACCGAGAGCTGGAGAGATTGACCTGATAGATCAGTAGGCCAGATGTAGAGAAGCTTTTGGGGAGGAGAGACCAGAATGGGGGGGGAGCCACCAGTATAAGTCAGTCGCTAATAAATCCAATCGAGGAATCCAGGAGAAATGTCTTCATCCAGAGAGCGGGGAGAATGTGGAACTCGCTCCCATAGGGAGTGGTCGAGGTGAATCATGTCGATGTGTTTAAGCAGGGAAAGCTGTTTTAGACCCACGAGGGAGAAAGGGATAGAAGGTTGATGATGGCAGCCACCCCTTGTCTCACCTGAGGCCGGACATGGGCAGGAAGAACCAAGGCTGTGCTGGACGTTAAACGTGAACCGGTGGCGCTCGAAGCCGCTCGAGAAGGGCTGAAGGGCCTGTCGGAAGGAGAGGGACTGAAAGGGAGACCGAAGGAGAGGCTGAAACGAAGGCCGTCGCCACCAAGTTTGATGCCAAGCTTCGGAGAGGAGCCTTTGAGACTGCTTGAGCGAGTGTGTGTGTGTGAGCATGAAAAGGGCTGGGCGCCTAGACCCGGGAGAATGTGACTCGGTGCCAACTGCAGAGTCCGGCTTTTGGCGTGGCACCTGACCAACTTACGTGCCAGAGACTGGACTAAGTGCAACACCGTTGTATAGTCTTGACACCGGCACAGGAAGATCCCATGTCTAATTTCCAGTCTCTGCTGATTTAACTAAGCCAGGGTTGAGTGGTGGTGGTGGTGGTGGTAGGGACACCACAACAGGCCTTTGCTATCTCGGGCGAAGGAAGGCAAAAAGAGGGAGGTGCGCGCCTGAGGGGGAGAGATGTCTGCTTCAGTCCCTCACTCTCTTATCATGCAGTCTACAGCCTCCTGTCACTTTTTCTCTATATTTTTTTCAAAGTGTCTAGCTCAGTTGTCCTAAATCCCTTATTTAATTTTCTATCCAAGCTCCTTCTTTCCAGACCGTTCAACAGTTTGCATTTATACAGCGCCTTTTAATGTAGCGACACACCCTAAGGCGCTTCACAGGAGCGTGGGCAAGGTGATCGGTGAAAGAAGAATTGTTTTGTTTTTATTCCCCCGACGCAGCGTGTTGTGACCTGGAACGCGTGCTGCCTTTGAGAGGGCTAGAAGCAGATTCAGTAATTTTGGAAAGGTAAATTGGATAAATGTTTGGATGGGGAAAGCAAAATCCAGGGCTGTCGCCGAAAGAGGAGAGTGGGATTAATTAGAGAGCTCCAACGTGGAGCCAGCGTAAAAACGACGGGCTGAATTGCCTGCTTTCATGCTGTATCACTTATGAGTACAGGAGTGGTGAAGCCTTGCTTCAATTGTATAGAGCCTTGTATAGACCGCACCTGGAGCACTGTGTGCAGTTTTGGTCCCCTTACCTGAGATAGGATATTGTTGCCATAGAGGGGGAGTGCACCGAAGGTTAACCAGGCTTGTTCCCGGGATGGTGGGCCTATTCGATGAAGAGAGATTGGGGAAACTGGGCCTGTGTTCTCTAGCGTTTTGAGGAATGAGAGGTGATCTCATTGAAACCTCCAAGATACTTAAAGGCATAGACTAGGGTAGAGGCAGGTAAGATGTTTCCCCCAGGCTGGGGAGTCTAGAACCAGGGGACACCATTTCAAAATAAAGGGGGAAGCAACTTAGGACCGAGATGAGGAGAATTTTGTTTTGAGTCCGAGGGTGGTGAATCTTCGGAATTATCTACCCCAGAGCGCTGTGGAAGCTCCGTCATTGAGTTTGTTTAAAGCGGAGGTTGACAGATTTCTAAATACCAATGAATATGGGGATAAGTGTTGGGGGGGGTGAAAGGCATCGGAAGTGGATGGTCAACCATGATCGTATTGAATGACGGAGAAGGCTCAATGGGCCGAATGGCCTACTCCTCTCCTATATGCTGACCTGAGTTAGGTGAAGCAGCGTGGGGAGGAGTCTTGCGTGGAGTGCGAGCCAACGTGGAGCAGCGGGGCCAAATGGCCCGTTAGTGGTACCTCCTGTGGAAAATGCTGGGAAAATACAGAGCAGATCCGCCGATTATCTGTAGAGAGATTTGAGTTGAATTCCGCCAACGCTGTTCATCGCTGCTGACCTTTCCTTTTCAACTCAGAAATCCGACTCTGAGTCACAAGGCTTTCTTGTCTGGTGCAGACTGCTGCCGAGATAAAATAGAAGACACATTGACTGGGGAGAACGTTTTATCTAATCCTTTCTGAAAGTGTTTTAATTTATTTTTTTAATTAAAAGTCCAGGACCGTTCCCTGGAGAACTGTAAATGTAACTACACTGGCTGTTTTTTGCAGTCGGTTGTAAAACTTCGCCAGTTCAGCTGCAGCTTGTGGGATATTTTGACTCCCTCTCCCCAGAGCTGGTAGGCCGTGCTTCTGATCCCCCGCCCGAGGCCTCGACTGTCCGCGCCCTCGGGTGGATGGCAGAGTTCTCGTGGCGGCGTTTGAGAAGGAGCAAGGAGTGCTGGTGACCTGGCAGCCATCGATAACCGATTAACCATTGCTGTTTGTGGCACCTTTCTGCCCATCGGCTTGGCTGCTGCCTTAGGAACACAGGAGCAGGAGTATGGCCATTTGGCCTGTCGAGCCTGCTCCGCCATTCAAACAGAACGTGGCTGATCATCTACCTCCGCGCCACTTTCCCCACTAACCCCCCCATATTCCTTGATGTCGTTGGTACCCAGAAATCTTATTGATTTCTTCCACAGCTCTTCGGAGTAGAGAATTCCCAAGGTTCACCACCATCCAAATGAAGGAATTACCCCTCATCTCAGTCTTCAATGGCCAGCCCCTAATTCTGAAATTGTGCCCCCTGGTTCTAGACGCCACACTCACTCTCTCTCTCTCTCTCTCACACTCTCTCTCACACTCTCTCTCACACTCTCTCTCACACTCTCTCTCTCACTCTCTCTCACACTCTCTCTCACACTCTCTCTCACACTCTCTCTCACACTCTCTCTCACACTCTCTCTCACACTCTCTCTCACACTCTCTCTCACACTCTCTCTCACACTCTCTCTCACACTCTCTCTCACACTCTCTCTCACACTCTCTCTCTCACTCTCTCTCTCACTCTCTCTCACACTCTCTCTCACACTCTCTCTCACACTCTCTCTCACACTCTCTCTCACACTCTCTCTCACACTCTCTCTCACACTCTCTCTCACACTCTCACACTCTCTCTCACACTCTCTCTCACACTCTCTCTCACACTCTCTCTCACACTCTCTCTCACACTCTCTCTCACACTCTCTCTCACACTCTCTCTCACACTCTCTCTCACACTCTCTCTCACACTCTCTCACACACTCTCTCACACACTCTCTCACACACTCTCTCACACTCTCTCACACAGCCAGGGGAAACATCCTATCCACACCTACTCTGTCACGTCCTGTAAGAATTTTGTAAATTTCAGTGAGATCACCTCTCATTCTTCGAAACTCTAGAGAACACAGGCCCAGCCTCCTCAATCTTTCCTCATCGGACAATCCCGCCATCCCAGGGGTTAGCCTGGCGGGCCTCCGTTGCACTCCCTCTATGGCAAGTATATCCTTCCTTAGGTAAGGAGACCAAAACTGCCCACAGTACTCCAGGTGCGGTCTCACCAAGGCTCTATATAATTGCAGCAAGACATCTTTACCCCTGTACTCAGACCCCCTCACCAATGATGGCCAACATACCATTTGCCTTCCTAATTTCTTGCTGCACCTGCGCGCTAGCTTTCAGTGACTCCTGATGTTTTGCTTACAAAACAAGATATCTTGATTGTCTTCAAAAATTGATTTTTGCCACATATTCGTGTATATTTCTTTTAATGAGCCTTTAAGGGCAGGGGCTGAAAAAAGGCTTGACTTTTTTGTCTAAGAGCCATGTCTCACTGCAGTGGCCCATTTCTATTCCACCCTCAGCACAGCCAGGACAGCAGCTGAGGCTGCAGTGCACTGGGCTACGTGCAGGATAACTAAGCCCGAATTCCGAATGCTCGTTTATCCCTGGCAGCGCCTCCTGATAAAGAGGGAAGCAGGCTTGACCGCGATGCCCCTCCACATGCGGGCAGCAAGCTGTCACGTGCACGCGAGAAGAATGGTCACTGGCTGATCGACAGGAAAAGGGCTGGTGTGCGCGCACAACGGCGAGAGGGGGGGAGAAAATTTGGAGAAGTTTTAAAAACCAGAGACGGCAGTAGAATGGCAGTGCCCTGAACTTACGAGTTCCCACCACCCGGGGACAACTCCACAGCACTGCCTCCTCAAATGGAGTCCAAGACCACTTGAGAAACAAAGACTTGCATTCGTAAACCATCTTTCATGACCTCGGCACGTCCCCCCAAGCCCTGGAAGGGCCGCAGAAGCGCAGTTGCTGCTGTGATGTAGGAAACGCGGCAGCCCATTTGCACACAGGTAGGCCTGGCAAACGACAGTGAGATAAGTGACCAGAACGCCTGTCTTAGCTGTTGGTTGGTGGATAAATACTGGCCCCAGGGAGATCTTCCCTTCTCGCGCCTTCCCCCAGCTAGGCTCTTCTTCAAAATAATGGCTGTGGGATCCTTTGCACCCCACCTGAGAGGGCAGGTGGGGACCTCGTTTTAACATCTCACCCTGGAAAAGTGCGGCACCCGCTCAGTGACGCACTGGGAGCGTCTCCCTGGATTTTGTGCTCGAGTCTCCTGAGTGCGGCTCGAACCCGGGAGCTTCCGACTCAGACGGGCGTGACACCCACTGCACCACGAGCTGACGTTGGAGTGGGTGAGATGACCAGTCGCGTGCTCAACCATTTGACTAGGAAATGAAATTGGGAGTCTGGAACGAGCACCCTGAGAGGGGGTGGCAGAGGCAGGTCCGATCGGGATATTCAAAAGGGAATTGGATTGATATCTGAAAGGAGAGAGTGTGCAAGGTTACGGGGATAAAGCAGGGGAGTGGGACTAGGTGGAATGCTCTTTTAGAGAGAGGGTGCAGACTCGATGGGCCGAATGGCCTCCTTCTGCACTGTAAAGATTCTGTGATGATAGTGGCGGGTGCGGGCGGGTGTTGGATGTGAAAGGTGGTGAAGGCAGGAAAAGGCAGAGACTGAATTTTGTTCTCTCGATGTTGACGCAGTCTGGCCTATAGAGGTGAGAACAAGGTCACCACTCGACTCAACCCTAGCTGGCTAAGTTGCAAGAGAAGCAAACCCCACGCAGCCAGGGAGCGGGTGGTCCTTCGGCTGGAGATGTGGCAGTGGGGTTTCAAAGACCAAGCTGAAAAGTAATTGCGCTCCTAACTCCGCAGGAAGCTGGAAGCATGGGCAGGCACCCAGGCAGGTCAAGGGCTTCCATGTAGCACCGCTACAATAATGCAGTCACGGCAGTAGAAGGCCTGGTGATTTTGTGCCACTGTGTGCCTCAGTCTCCGCGGTGAGGCTCAAACTCATAACCTCTGACTCAAGAGACAAGTTAACACCTTCCTAGAGCTCACGTGCTTGACTTTTCAATCAGATGCCTGAGTCCAGCGTGGTGGCCAGCGTGGTGGAAGGACCCACATGAGGCATCTTGATTCGTAGATGCCCAAGCCATGTCCATTCCATGCACCGCTTATTCCAGGTTCTCTGGAGGGCACTTGGCAAATAGATGTGCCTGCCATGCAGGTGGTTCCCTTCCAGGGTGCGACGCAGCAGGTTGGTGCACAACACGCCATGTCCCCTTTTTACCATAAGTTCACTGTCTTAGAGTCCTGAGGGGAAACTCGCCCATTGCAATGAAGAATGTTTGTTAGCTGTGGCTGAATGGTGAGTACTCTTGTCTCTGAATCAGGTCATGGGTTCGAGTCCCGCTCCAGAGATTTGAGCGCCGCCCTGTCGGAGGGTCGGTGCTGAGGGGGCGCCGCACTGTCGGAGGGTCAGTGCTGAGGGAGCGCAGCACTGTCGGAGGGTCAGTGCTGAGGGAGGGCCGCCCTGTCGAAGGGTCAGTGCTGCGGGAAGGTCAGTGTTGAGGGAGCGCTGCCCTGTCGGAGGGTCAGTGCTGAGGGAAGGTCAGTGCTGAGGGAGCGCTGCCCTGTCGGAGGGTCAGTGCTGAGGGAAGGTCAGTGCTGAGGGAGCGCTGCCCTGTCGGAGGGTCAGTGCTGAGGGAAGGTCGGTGCTGAGGGAGCGCTGCCCTGTCGGAGGGTCAGTGCTGAGGGAAGGTCAGTGCTGAGGGAGCGCCGCCCTGTCGGAGGGTCAGTGCTGAGGGAGTGCCGCCCCGACGGAGGAACCATTTCTCTGATGAGATGTTAAACCCAATCAGCCATCTCAGGTGGATGTAAAAGATCCCACAACTGCTATGTTGAAGAATAACATTGCGAGTCCTCCCTCTTGTCCTGGGGCCAATATTTTTCTCCCAACCAACACCAAAACGCAGATTATTCATTTATCAGGCTGCTGTTTTCTTGATCTTGCCATGTGCAAATTGGCAGACCTAGTTCTTAAGTTCGAACAGTGACCACAGCTTTGTTTAAAAAAAAACTTAACAGTTGTAAAGTGCTTTGGCGCAACCTAAAATGTGAAGGACACCACTCTGGTTTACATATGGCCCACATTCAGACGGTTCTCACTGTCCATCGAGTGTGGTGTAGGGAGAGGAAGGAGGGATGTTGCTGATGGGACAGTGAAGTGGCTGCCAATTGCGGCTGGGGGCACGTCCTGGTGCATGGGCCAGAGAAGCGATGCCCAAGGATCGTTACCTATCCTTCCTTCCAGTACTGCAATGGGGAAGGCAAACCTCAATCGAGGAAACAGCGGCACAGTTTGTCTCGGTGCATTATTCATCAACTCTTACCCTGCAGCTACGAGACAACTCACAAAGTGTGGAACCCACGTCTGTTATAACCCATAGGCTGGATGCGTTTGCCAGAGGCTTTGTGTTTGAGCCTTAATTCTGAATTCACATTGAACATTTGGTTCAAATTCAATGCCCTGTTTACTAGGTGAGGCAGAAATTCATTTCAGAGGAAGCTAGGTCTTAACTTGCTCCTTCATTTGTGCTAAGGGAAGTGTTGTGTTGTCTGAGGTGACTTTCCGACGATGAATCTTCCAGTCTGCCTCTGAGACGTCATGGTATTAATCAGCGGGGGGGGGGGGGATGATGGGAGACCACCACTCGACTGGCAATCCAGAGGCCCTGGCTAAGTGGGGACGTGGGTTCAGATCCCACCACGGCAGCTGGTGGAATTTAAAGCCACTTAATAAATCTGGAATCAAAAGCCAGCCTCAGTAATGGTGACCACGAAACTATCGTTTAAAAAAAAAAACCCATTTGGTTCTCCCCAGGGCCCTGGGGTCAAATGTTTATCTCTCCACCAGCATCACTTAAAAACAGATGAGCTGGGTCATTATCACATCGCTGTTTGTGGGCACTTGCTGTGCGCAAACTGGCAGCTGCGTTTCCTACGTGCTAACAGTGACCACACTTCACAAAAGTACATCGTTGACTGTAAAGGACCGGTGGTTGTGAAAAGCGCCGATATAAGTGCAAGCTTTTTTTTTTAAATTCCCATTTCTTAACGTGCATTAGGATGAGCTGGTGTGCTTGGTCAGCGCAGGAGCAAATCGGAAACTTGCAGTTTGTGATGCCGTGGTACATGGTACAGAAACCCCAGGAATGTTAGAAGGACTGGTAGAACCATTCCCCCAGGGGCACGACTCGGTATATGGCAAGGGTAGGGGGGGCACAGATTGTGTCCCATTTCCACCGACTCTGTTAAGACCTTGGGCCTCCTGCTGCTTCCACGTATCCAGCTTTCCTTGAATCCTTGGGCAGCGGAAGCTCTAATCTGCTGCACAGTTATTTCCACGGAATTTCATCTCCCCCGGCCGATTGTGTTCTTGGAATTTCTGCAAATGTTTTCCGTGAAAGAATTTGGCTGATGGTGGTGGGGTGCGGTTGGGGGGGGGGGGGGGGGGGGGAGAGAGAGAGAGAGAGAGAGAGAGAGAGGGGAGCTGTCGCATGTTAGATCCGCTCTAAGAGGACTGGAGTTGATGTACCTACAACGCACGGACTGCAGCGGTTCAAGAAGGCCGTTCTCCGCCACCTCAAGGGGCAATTAAGGATGGGCAATAAATGCTGGCCTGGCCAGCGACACCCACACCCCATGAATGAATAAAAGTAACATTCACGGACCGGATCAGCTAAATCCAGTGGTTCAACCCGTCCGTTGCAGGTCCCTTAGAGAATCATAGAATAATACACCATAGAAGGAGGCCCATTCGGTCCATTGAGCTTGGGCCAACTCTTTGGTAGAGCTGTCTTTTTAGTCCCACTCCCCCT
>NW_027600296.1:0-16238 GCF_964194155.1 Cetorhinus maximus | reverse complement strand
ATCAAAACAGAGCCCAACAGAGCCAAACAGAGCAAAACAGAGTGAAGCAGAGCAAAATAGAGCCACACAGAGCAAAACAGAGTGCAACAGAGCCAACCAGAGCCAAACAGAGCCCAACAGAGCCAAACAGAGCCAAACATAGCAAAACAGAGTGAAGCAGAGCAAAATAGAGCCACACAGAGCAAAACAGAGTGCAACAGAGCCAACCAGAGCCAAACAGAGCCCAACAGAGCCCAACAGAGCCAAACAGAGCTAAACAGAGCAAAACAGAGTGAAGCAGAGCAAAATAGAGCCACACAGAGCAAAACAGAGTGCAACAGAGCCAACCAGAGCCAAACAGAGCCCAACAGAGCCCAACAGAGCCAAACATAGCAAAACAGAGCCAAACAGAGCCAAACAGAGCCAGACAGAGCCAAACAGAGTTAAACAGAGCAAAACAGAGCTGGACAGAGCCAAACAGAGTAAAACAGATCCAAACGGAGCCATACAGAGCCATACAGAGCACAACAGAGCCAAACAGCCAAACAGAAACAAAGAGAGCAAAACCGAGCCAAGCAGAGCCAAACAGAGCCAAGCAGAGCCAAGCAGAGGCAAGCAGAGCCGAAAAGAGCAAAACAGAACCAAACAGAGCGAAACAGAGCCAGACAGAGCCAAACAGAGTTAGACAGAGCACAACAGAGCCAAACAGAGCAAACCAGAGCAAAACAGAGCCCAACAGAGCCAAACAGAGCCAAACAGAGCCAGGCAGAGCCCAAAAGAGCCAAACAGAGCCTAACAGACTCAAACAGAGCAAAACAGAGCGAAACAGAGCAACACAGAGCTAAACAGAGTTAAACAGAGCCAAACAGAGCCAAAGAGAGCTAGACAGAGCCAAACAGAGACAAACAGAGCAAAACAGTGGCAATCAGAGCCAAACAGAGCCAAACAGAGATAAACAGAGAACCACAGAGCCAAACAGAGCACAACAGAGACAAACAGAGCCAAGGAGAGCCAAACAGAGCCAAACAGTGCCACACCGACTCAAACAGAGGATAGCAGAGCCAAACAAAGCCAAACAGAGCAAAACAGAGCAATACAGAGCTAAACAGAGCCACACAGAGACAAACAGAGCCCAACAGAGCCAAACAGAGCCAAACAGAGCAAAACAGATCCAAACAGAGTGAAACAGAGCCAGACCGAGCGAAGCAGAGTTAAACAGAGCACAACAGAGCCAAACAGAGCAAAACAGAGCAAAACAGAGCCCAACAGAGCCAAACAGAGCCAAACAGAGCCAAACAGAGCCAGGCAGAGCCCAACAGAGCCAAACAGAGCTTAACAGACTCAAACAGAGCAAAACAGAGCCAAACAGAGCGAAACAGAGCAACACAGAGATAAACAGAGTTAAATAGAGCCAAACAGAGCAAAACAGACTCAAACAGAGCATAACAGAGACAAACAGAGCCAAACAGTGCTACACAGAGCCTAACAGAGCCAAACAGAGCAATGCAGAGGCAATCAGAGCCAAACAGAGCACGACAGAGCCAAAAAGTGCCAAACAGAGCCAAACAGAGCCTAAAAGACTCAAACAGATCAAAACAGATCCAAACAGAGCCAAACAGAGTAAAACAGAGTGAAGCAGAGCAAAATAGAGCCACACAGAGCAAAACAGAGTGCAACAGAGCCAACCAGAGCCAAACACAGCCCAACAGAGCCAAACAGAGCCAAACATAGCAAAACAGAGCCAAACAGAGCGAAACAGAGCCAGACAGATCCAAACAGAGTTAAACAGAGCAAAACAGAGCCGGACAGAGCCAAACAGAGGAAAACAGATCCAAACGGAGCCATACAGAGCCATACAGAGCACAACAGAGCCAAACAGAGCCAAACAGAACCAAACAGGGCAAAACCGAGCCAAGCAGAGCCAAACAGAGCCAAACAGAGCCGAAAAGAGTGAAACAGAACCAAACAGAGCGAAACAGAGCCAGACAGAGCCAAACAGAGCAAACCAGAGCAAAACAGATCCCAACAAAGCCAAACAGAGCCAAACAGAGCCAAGCAGAGCCCAACAGAGCCAAACAGAGCCTAACAGACTCAAACAGAGCAAAACAGAGCGAAACAGAGCAACACAGAGCTAAACAGAGTTAAACAGAGCCACACAGAGCCAAACAGACTCAAACAGAGCATAACAGAGCCAAACAGAGACAAACAGAGCTAGACAGAGCCAAACAGAGACAAACAGAGCAAAACAGTGGCAATCAGAGCCAAACAGAGCCAAACAGAGCCAAAAAGAGCAAAACAGAGCCAAACAGAGCCTAACAGACACAAACAGATCAAAACAGAGCAAAATAGAGCTTAACAGATACACACAGCGCAAAACAGAGTGAAGCTGAGCAAAACAGAGCCACACAGAGCAGAACAGAGTGAAACAGAGCAAAACAGAGCCAAACAGAGACAAACAGAGCCCAACAGAGCCAAACAGAGCAAAACAGATCCAAACAGAGCCAAACAGGACCAGACAGAGACAAACAGAGTTAAACAGAGCACAACAGAGCCAAACAGAGCAAAGCAGAGCAAAACAGAGCCCAACAGAGCCAAACAGAGCCGAACAGAGCCAGGCAGAGCCAAACAGAGCCAAACAGAGCCAAACAGAACGAAACAGAGCCAGACAGAGCAAAACAGAGTGAAACATTGCAAAATGGAGTCAAACAGAGCCAAACAGAGCCAAACAGAGCAAAACAGAGCATAACAGAGCCAGAAAGCGCCAAACAGAGCACATCAGAGCCAAACAGAGCCAAAGAGATCCAAACAGAGCCAAACAGATCAAAGCAGAGTCAAACTGAGCAATACAGACCCACACAGAGCCAAACAGTGCAAAACAGAACCAAACAGAGAACAACAGAGCCAAACAGAGCCAAACAGAGCACAACAGAGCCAAACAGAGCCAAACAGAGCCAAACAGAGCACAACAGAGCCAAACAAAGCCAAGCAGATCCAAACAGAGCCAAACAGACTCAGACAAAGCAATACAGAGCCAAACAGAGCAAAAAAGGACCAAACAGAATACAACAGAGCCAAACAGAGCCAGACAGAGTCAAAAAGAGCAAAACGGTGCCAAACAGAGCCAAACAGAGCCAAACAGAGCCAGACAGAGTCAAACAGAGCAAAACAGTACCAAACAGAGCCAAACAGAGCCAAACAGAGACAAACAGAGTCAAACAGAGCAAAACAGAGCCAAACAGAGCCAAACAAAGTCAAACAGAGCAAAACATAGCCAAACAGAGCCAAACAGAGCACAACAGAGCCAAACAGAGCCAAACACAGCCAAACACAGCCAAACAGAGCCAAACAGAGCCAAACGGAGCAAAACTGAGCCAAACAGAGCCAAACAGAGCCAAACAGAGCCAAACAGATCCAGGCAGAGCCAAACAGAGCTAAACAGAGCCAAACAGAGCCAGGCAGAGCCCAACAGAGCCAAACAAAGCCTAACAGACTCAAACAGAGCAAAACAGAGCGAAACAGAGCAACACAGAGCTAAACAGAGTTAAACAGAGCCAAACAGAGCCAAACATACTCAAACAGAGCATAACAGAGCCAAACAGAGCCAAAGAGAGCTAGACAGAGCCAAACAGAGCCAAACAGAGCAAAACAGTGGCAATCAGAGCCAAACAGAGCAAAACAGAGCCAAACAGAGCCTAACAGGCTCAAACAGATCAAAACAGAGCAAAATAGAGCCAAACAGAGACATACAGAGCAAAACAGAGTGAAGCAGAGCAAAACAGAGCCACACAGAGCCCAACAGAGCCAAACAGAGCAAAACAGATCCAAACAGAGCCAAACAGAGCCAGACAGAGCCAAACAGAGTTAAACAGAGCACAACAGAGCCAAATAGAGCAAAGCAGAGCAAAACAGAGCCCAACAGAGCCAAACAGAGCCAAACAGAGCCAAACAGTGCCAAACAGAGCCAGGCAGAGACCAACAGAGCCAAACAGAGCCAAACAGAACGAAACAGAGCCAGACAGAGCAAAACAGAGTGAAACAGAGCAAAACGGAGTCAAACAGAGCCAGACAGAGCCAAACAGAGCCAAACAGAGCCAAACAGAGCCAGAAAGCGCCAAACAGAGCACATCAGAGCCAAACAGAGCACAACAGAGACAAACAGAGCCAAGGAAAGCCAAACAGAGCCACACCGACTCAAACAGAGCATAGCAGAGCCAAACAGAGCCAAACAGAGCAAAACAGAGCAATACAGAGCTAAACAGAGCCACACAGAGCAAAACAGAGTGAAGCAGAATAAAACAGAGCAACACAGAGCAAAACAGAGTGAAACAGAGCAAAACAGAGCCAAACAGAGCCAAACAGAGCCAAACAGAGCCAGGCAGAGCCCAACAGAGCCAAACAGAGCCAAACAGAACGAAACAGAGCCAGACAGAGCAAAACAGAGTTAAACATTGCAAATCGGAGTCAAACAGAGCCAAACAGAGCCAAACAAAGCCAGAAAGCGCCAAGCAGAGCACATCAGAGCCAAACAGAGCCAAAGAGAGCCAGACAGAGCCAAACAGACTCAAACAGAGCATAACAGAGCCAAACAGAGCCAAACAGAGCAAAACAGAGATAAACAGAGAACAACAGATCCAAACAGAGCCAAACAGACTCAAACAGAGCATAACAGAGACAAACGGAGCCAAACAGAGCTAGACAGAGCCAAACAGAGCCAAACAGAGCAAAACAGAGGCAATCAGAGCCAAACAGAGCCAAACAGAGCACAACAGAGCAAAACAGAGCCCAACAGAGCCAAACAGAGCCAAACAGAGAAAAACAGAGCCAAACAGAGCCGAAAAGAGTGAAACAGAACCAAACAGAGCGAAACAGAGCCAGACAGAGCCAAACAGAGCAAACCAGAGCAAAACAGATCCCAACAAAGCCAAACAGAGCCAAACAGAGCCAAGCAGAGCCCAACAGAGCCAAACAGAGCCTAACAGACTCAAACAGAGCAAAACAGAGCGAAACAGAGCAACACAGAGCTAAACAGAGTTAAACAGAGCCACACAGAGCCAAACAGACTCAAACAGAGCATAACAGAGCCAAACAGAGACAAACAGAGCTAGACAGAGCCAAACAGAGACAAACAGAGCAAAACAGTGGCAATCAGAGCCAAACAGAGCCAAACAGAGCCAAAAAGAGCAAAACAGAGCCAAACAGAGCCTAACAGACACAAACAGATCAAAACAGAGCAAAATAGAGCCAAACAGATACACACAGAGCAAAACAGAGTGAAGCTGAGCAAAACAGAGCCGCACAGAGCAGAACAGAGTGAAACAGAGCAAAACAGAGCCAAACAGAGACAAACAGAGCCCAACAGAGCCAAACAGAGCAAAACAGATCCAAACAGAGCCAAACAGGACCAGACAGAGACAAACAGAGTTAAACAGAGCACAACAGAGCCAAACAGAGCAAAGCAGAGCAAAACAGAGCCCAACAGAGCCAAACAGAGCCGAACCGAGCCAGGCAGAGCCAAACAGAGCCAAACAGAGCCAGGCAGAGCCCAAAAGAGCCAAACAGAGCCTAACAGACTCAAACAGAGCAAAACAGAGCGAAACAGAGCAACACAGAGCTAAACAGAGTTAAACAGAGCCAAACAGAGCCAAAGAGAGCTAGACAGAGCCAAACAGAGACAAACAGAGCAAAACAGTGGCAATCAGAGCCAAACAGAGCCAAACAGAGATAAACAGAGAACCACAGAGCCAAACAGAGCCAAACAGAGCCACACAGAGACAAACAGAGCCAAACAGAGCACAACAGAGACAAACAGAGCCAAGGAGAGCCAAACAGAGCCAAACAGTGCCACACCGACTCAAACAGAGCATAGCAGAGCCAAACAAAGCCAAACAGAGCAAAACAGAGCAATACAGAGCTAAACAGAGCCACACAGAGACAAACAGAGCCCAACAGAGCCAAACAGAGCCAAACAGAGCAAAACAGAGCCAAACAGATTGAAACAGAGCCAGACCGAGCGAAGCAGAGTTAAACAGAGCACAACAGAGCCAAACAGAGCAAAACAGAGCAAAACATAGCACAACAGAGCCAAACAGAGCCAAACAGAGCCAAACAGAGCCAGGCAGAGCCCAACAGAGCCAAACAGAGCTTAACAGAACGAAACAGAGCCAGACAGAGCAAAACAGAGTTAAACATTGCAAATCGGAGTCAAACAGAGCCAAACAGAGCAAAACAGAGCCAAACAGACTCAAACAGAGCATAACAGAGACAAACAGAGCCAAACAGAGCTAGACAGAGCCAAACAGAGCCAAACAGAGCAAAACAGAGGCAATCAGAGCCAAACAGAGCCAAACAGAGCACAACAGACCAAAACAGAGCCCAACAGAGCCAAACAGAGCCAAACAGAGCAAAACAGAGCCAAACAGAGCCGAAAAGAGTGAAACAGAACCAAACAGAGCGAAACAGAGCCAGACAGAGCCAAACAGAGCAAACCAGAGCAAAACAGATCCCAACAAAGCCAAACAGAGCCAAACAGAGCCAAGCAGAGCCCAACAGAGCCAAACAGAGCCTAACAGACTCAAACAGAGCAAAACAGAGCGAAACAGAGCAACACAGAGCTAAACAGAGGTAAACAGAGCCACACAGAGCAGAACAGAGTGCAACAGAGCAAAACAGAGCCAAACAGAGACAAACAGAGCTAGACAGAGCCAAACAGAGCAAAACAGATCGAAACAGAGCCAAACAGGACCAGACAGAGACAAACAGAGTTAAACAGAGCACAACGGAGCCAAACAGAGCAAAGCAGAGCAAAACAGAGCCCAACAGAGCCAAACAGAGCCAAACAGAGCCAGGCAGAGCCCAAAAGAGCCAAACAGAGCCTAACAGACTCAAACAGAGCAAAACAGAGCGAAACAGAGCAACACAGAGCTAAACAGAGTTAAACAGAGCCAAACAGAGCCAAAGAGAGCTAGACAGAGCCAAACAGAGACAAACAGAGCAAAACAGTGGCAATCAGAGCCAAACAGAGCCAAACAGAGATAAACAGAGAACCACAGAGCCAAACAGAGCACAACAGAGACAAACAGAGCCAAGGAGAGCCAAACAGAGCCAAACAGTGCCACACCGACTCAAACAGAGGATAGCAGAGCCAAACAAAGCCAAACAGAGCAAAACAGAGCAATACAGAGCTAAACAGAGCCACACAGAGACAAACAGAGCCCAACAGAGCCAAACAGAGCCAAACAGAGCAAAACAGATCCAAACAGAGTGAAACAGAGCCAGACCGAGCGAAGCAGAGTTAAACAGAGCACAACAGAGCCAAACAGAGCAAAACAGAGCAAAACAGAGCCCAACAGAGCCAAACAGAGCCAAACAGAGCCAAACAGAGCCAGGCAGAGCCCAACAGAGCCAAACAGAGCTTAACAGACTCAAACAGAGCAAAACAGAGCCAAACAGAGCGAAACAGAGCAACACAGAGATAAACAGAGTTAAATAGAGCCAAACAGAGCAAAACAGACTCAAACAGAGCATAACAGAGACAAACAGAGCCAAACAGTGCTACACAGAGCCTAACAGAGCCAAACAGAGCAATGCAGAGGCAATCAGAGCCAAACAGAGCACGACAGAGCCAAAAAGTGCCAAACAGAGCCAAACAGAGCCTAAAAGACTCAAACAGATCAAAACAGATCCAAACAGAGCCAAACAGAGTAAAACAGAGTGAAGCAGAGCAAAATAGAGCCACACAGAGCAAAACAGAGTGCAACAGAGCCAACCAGAGCCAAACACAGCCCAACAGAGCCAAACAGAGCCAAACATAGCAAAACAGAGCCAAACAGAGCGAAACAGAGCCAGACAGATCCAAACAGAGTTAAACAGAGCAAAACAGAGCCGGACAGAGCCAAACAGAGGAAAACAGATCCAAACGGAGCCATACAGAGCCATACAGAGCACAACAGAGCCAAACAGAGCCAAACAGAACCAAACAGGGCAAAACCGAGCCAAGCAGAGCCAAACAGAGCCAAACAGAGCCGAAAAGAGTGAAACAGAACCAAACAGAGCGAAACAGAGCCAGACAGAGCCAAACAGAGCAAACCAGAGCAAAACAGATCCCAACAAAGCCAAACAGAGCCAAACAGAGCCAAGCAGAGCCCAACAGAGCCAAACAGAGCCTAACAGACTCAAACAGAGCAAAACAGAGCGAAACAGAGCAACACAGAGCTAAACAGAGTTAAACAGAGCCACACAGAGCCAAACAGACTCAAACAGAGCATAACAGAGCCAAACAGAGACAAACAGAGCTAGACAGAGCCAAACAGAGACAAACAGAGCAAAACAGTGGCAATCAGAGCCAAACAGAGCCAAAAAGAGCAAAACAGAGCCAAACAGAGCCTAACAGACACAAACAGATCAAAACAGAGCAAAATAGAGCTTAACAGATACACACAGAGCAAAACAGAGTGAAGCTGAGCAAAACAGAGCCACACAGAGCAGAACAGAGTGAAACAGAGCAAAACAGAGCCAAACAGAGACAAACAGAGCCCAACAGAGCCAAACAGAGCAAAACAGATCCAAACAGAGCCAAACAGGACCAGACAGAGACAAACAGAGTTAAACAGAGCACAACAGAGCCAAACAGAGCAAAGCAGAGCAAAACAGAGCCGAACAGAGCCAGGCAGAGCCAAACAGAGCCAAACAGAGCCAAACAGAACGAAACAGAGCCAGACAGAGCAAAACAGAGTGAAACATTGCAAAATGGAGTCAAACAGAGCCAAACAGAGCAAAACAGAGCCAAACAGAGCCAGAAAGCGCCAAACAGAGCACATCAGAGCCAAACAGAGCCAAAGAGATCCAAACAGAGCCAAACAGATCAAAGCAGAGTCAAACTGAGCAATACAGACCCACACAGAGCCAAACAGTGCAAAACAGAACCAAACAGAGAACAACAGAGCCAAACAGAGCCAAACAGAGCACAACAGAGCCAAACAGAGCCAAACAGAGCCAAACAGAGCACAACAGAGCCAAACAAAGCCAAGCAGATCCAAACAGAGCCAAACAGACTCAGACAAAGCAATACAGAGCCAAACAGAGCAAAAAAGGACCAAACAGAATACAACAGAGCCAAACAGAGCCAGACAGAGTCAAAAAGAGCAAAACGGTGCCAAACAGAGCCAAACAGAGCCAAACAGAGCCAGACAGAGTCAAACAGAGCAAAACAGTACCAAACAGAGCCAAACAGAGCCAAACAGAGACAAACAGAGTCAAACAGAGCAAAACAGAGCCAAACAGAGCCAAACAAAGTCAAACAGAGCAAAACATAGCCAAACAGAGCCAAACAGAGCACAACAGAGCCAAACAGAGCCAAACACAGCCAAACACAGCCAAACAGAGCCAAACAGAGCCAAACGGAGCAAAACTGAGCCAAACAGAGCCAAACAGAGCCAAACAGAGCCAAACAGATCCAGGCAGAGCCAAACAGAGCTAAACAGAGCCAAACAGAGCCAGGCAGAGCCCAACAGAGCCAAACAAAGCCTAACAGACTCAAACAGAGCAAAACAGAGCGAAACAGAGCAACACAGAGCTAAACAGAGTTAAACAGAGCCAAACAGAGCCAAACATACTCAAACAGAGCATAACAGAGCCAAACAGAGCCAAAGAGAGCTAGACAGAGCCAAACAGAGCCAAACAGAGCAAAACAGTGGCAATCAGAGCCAAACAGAGCAAAACAGTGCCAAACAGAGCCTAACAGGCTCAAACAGATCAAAACAGAGCAAAATAGAGCCAAACAGAGACATACAGAGCAAAACAGAGTGAAGCAGAGCAAAACAGAGCCACTCAGAGCCCAACAGAGCCAAACAGAGCAAAACAGATCCAAACAGAGCCAAACAGAGCCAGACAGAGCCAAACAGAGTTAAACAGAGCACAACAGAGCCAAATAGAGCAAAGCAGAGCAAAACAGAGCCCAACAGAGCCAAACAGAGCCAAACAGAGCCAAACAGTGCCAAACAGAACCAGGCAGAGACCAACAGAGCCAAACAGAGCCAAACAGAACGAAACAGAGCCAGACAGAGCAAAACAGAGTGAAACAGAGCAAAACGGAGTCAAGCAGAGCCAGACAGAGCCAAACAGAGCCAAACAGAGCCAGAAAGCGCCAAACAGAGCACATCAGAGCCAAACAGAGCACAACAGAGACAAACAGAGCCAAGGAGAGCCAAACAGAGCCACACCGACTCAAACAGAGCATAGCAGAGCCAAACAGAGCCAAACAGAGCAAAACAGAGCAATACAGAGCTAAACAGAGCCACACAAAGCAAAGCAGAGTGGAACAGAGTAAAACAGGGCCAAGCAGAGACAAACAGAGCCCAACAGAGCCAAACAGAGCAAAACAGAGCCAAACAGAGTGAAACAGAGCCAGACCGAGCGAAGCAGAGTTAAACAGAGCACAACAGAGCCGAATAGAGCAAAACAGAGCAAAACAGAGCCCAACAGAGCCAAACAGAGCCAAACAGAGTCAAACAGAGCCAGGCAGAGCGAAAGCGAGCCAAGCAGAGCCAAACAGAGCCAAACCGAGCCAAGCAGAGCCAAACAGATCCAAACAGAGCCGAACAGAGCAAAACAGAACCAAACAGAGCGAAACAGGGCCAGACAGAGCCAAACAGAGTTAAACAGAGCACAACAGAACCAAACAGAGCAAAACAGAGCAAAACAGAGCCCAACAGAGCCAAACAGAGCCAAAGAGAGCAAATCAGAGCCAGGCAGAGCCCAACAGAGCCAAACAGAGCCTAACAGACTCAAACAGAGCAAAACAGAGCGAAACAGAGCAACACAGAGCTAAACAGAGTTAAACAGAGCCAAACAGAGCCAAACAGACACAAACAGAGCCAAACAGAGCCAAAGAAAGCTAGACAGAGCCAAACAGAGACAAACAGAGCAAAACAGTGGCAATCAGAGCCAAAAAGAGCCAAACAGAGCAAAGCAGAGCCAAACACAGCCTAACAGTCTCAAACAGATCAAAACAGAGCAAAATAGAGCCAAACAGAGACACACAGAGCAAAACAGAGTGAAGCAGAATAAAACAGAGCAACACAGAGCAAAACAGAGTGAAACAGAGCAAAACAGAGCCAAACAGAGCCAAACAGAGCCAAACAGAGCCAGGCAGCGCCCAACAGAGCCAAACAGAGCCAAACAGAACGAAACAGAGCCAGACAGAGCAAAACAGAGTTAAACATTGCAAATCGGAGTCAAACAGAGCCAAACAGAGCCAAACAAAGCCAGAAAGCGCCAAGCAGAGCACATCAGAGCCAAACAGAGCCAAAGAGAGCCAGACAGAGCCAAACAGACTCAAACAGAGCATAACAGAGCCAAACAGAGCCAAACAGAGCAAAACAGAGATAAACAGAGAACAACAGATCCAAACAGAGCCAAACAGACTCAAACAGAGCATAACAGAGACAAACGGAGCCAAACAGAGCTAGACAGAGCCAAACAGAGCCAAACAGAGCAAAACAGAGGCAATCAGAGCCAAACAGAGCCAAACAGAGCACAACAGAGCAAAACAGAGCCCAACAGAGCCAAACAGAGCCAAACAGAGAAAAACAGAGCCAAACAGAGCCGAAAAGAGTGAAACAGAACCAAACAGAGCGAAACAGAGCCAGACAGAGCCAAACAGAGCAAACCAGAGCAAAACAGATCCCAACAAAGCCAAACAGAGCCAAACAGAGCCAAGCAGAGCCCAACAGAGCCAAACAGAGCCTAACAGACTCAAACAGAGCAAAACAGAGCGAAACAGAGCAACACAGAGCTAAACAGAGTTAAACAGAGCCACACAGAGCCAAACAGACTCAAACAGAGCATAACAGAGCCAAACAGAGACAAACAGAGCTAGACAGAGCCAAACAGAGACAAACAGAGCAAAACAGTGGCAATCAGAGCCAAACAGAGCCAAACAGAGCCAAAAAGAGCAAAACAGAGCCAAACAGAGCCTAACAGACACAAACAGATCAAAACAGAGCAAAATAGAGCCAAACAGATACACACAGAGCAAAACAGAGTGAAGCTGAGCAAAACAGAGCCGCACAGAGCAGAACAGAGTGAAACAGAGCAAAACAGAGCCAAACAGAGACAAACAGAGCCCAACAGAGCCAAACAGAGCAAAACAGATCCAAACAGAGCCAAACAGGACCAGACAGAGACAAACAGAGTTAAACAGAGCACAACAGAGCCAAACAGAGCAAAGCAGAGCAAAACAGAGCCCAACAGAGCCAAACAGAGCCGAACCGAGCCAGGCAGAGCCAAACAGAGCCAAACAGAGCCAGGCAGAGCCCAAAAGAGCCAAACAGAGCCTAACAGACTCAAACAGAGCAAAACAGAGCGAAACAGAGCAACACAGAGCTAAACAGAGTTAAACAGAGCCAAACAGAGCCAAAGAGAGCTAGACAGAGCCAAACAGAGACAAACAGAGCAAAACAGTGGCAATCAGAGCCAAACAGAGCCAAACAGAGATAAACAGAGAACCACAGAGCCAAACAGAGCCAAACAGAGCCACACAGAGACAAACAGAGCCAAACAGAGCACAACAGAGACAAACAGAGCCAAGGAGTGCCAAACAGAGCCAAACAGTGCCACACCGACTCAAACAGAGCATAGCAGAGCCAAACAAAGCCAAACAGAGCAAAACAGAGCAATACAGAGCTAAACAGAGCCACACAGAGACAAACAGAGCCCAACAGAGCCAAACAGAGCCAAACAGAGCAAAACAGAGCCAAACAGATTGAAACAGAGCCAGACCGAGCGAAGCAGAGTTAAACAGAGCACAACAGAGCCAAACAGAGCAAAACAGAGCAAAACATAGCACAACAGAGCCAAACAGAGCCAAACAGAGCCAAACAGAGCCAGGCAGAGCCCAACAGAGCCAAACAGAGCTTAACAGAACGAAACAGAGCCAGACAGAGCAAAACAGAGTTAAACATTGCAAATCGGAGTCAAACAGAGCCAAACAGAGCAAAACAGAGCCAAACAGACTCAAACAGAGCATAACAGAGACAAACAGAGCCAAACAGAGCTAGACAGAGCCAAACAGAGCCAAACAGAGCAAAACAGAGGCAATCAGAGCCAAACAGAGCCAAACAGAGCACAACAGAGCAAAACAGAGCCCAACAGAGCCAAACAGAGCCAAACAGAGCAAAACAGAGCCAAACAGAGCCGAAAAGAGTGAAACAGAACCAAACAGAGCGAAACAGAGCCAGACAGAGCCAAACAGAGCAAACCAGAGCAAAACAGATCCCAACAAAGCCAAACAGAGCCAAACAGAGCCAAGCAGAGCCCAACAGAGCCAAACAGAGCCTAACAGACTCAAACAGAGCAAAACAGAGCGAAACAGAGCAACACAGAGCTAAACAGAGTTAAACAGAGCCACACAGAGCCAAACAGACTCAAACAGAGCATAACAGAGCCAAACAGAGACAAACAGAGCTAGACAGAGCCAAACAGAGACAAACAGAGCAAAACAGTGGCAATCAGAGCCAAACAGAGCCAAACAGAGCCAAAAAGAGCAAAACAGAGCCAAACAGAGCCTAACAGACACAAACAGATCAAAACAGAGCAAAATAGAGCCAAACAGATACACACAGAGCAAAACAGAGTGAAGCTGAGCAAAACAGAGCCACACAGAGCAGAACAGAGTGCAACAGAGCAAAACAGAGCCAAACAGAGACAAACAGAGCCCAACAGAGCCAAACAGAGCAAAACAGATCCAAACAGAGCCAAACAGGACCAGACAGAGACAAACAGAGTTAAACAGAGCACAACGGAGCCAAACAGAGCAAAGCAGAGCAAAACAGAGCCCAACAGAGCCAAACAGAGCCGAACAGAGCCAGGCAGAGCCAAACAGAGCCAAACAGAGCCAAACAGAACGAAACAGAGCCAGACAGAGCAAAACAGAGTGAAACATTGCAAAATGGAGTCAAACAGAGCCAAACAGAGCCAAACAGAGCAAAACAGAGCCAAACAGAGCCAGAAAGCGCCAAACAGAGCACATCAGAGCCAAACAGAGCCAAAGAGAGCCAAACAGAGCCAAACAGATCAAAGCAGAGTCAAACTGAGCAATACAGACCCACACAGCGCCAAACAGTGCAAAACAGAACCAAACAGAGAACAACAGAGCCAAACAGAGCCAAACAGAGCACAACAGAGCCAAACAGAGCCAAACAGAGCCAAACAGAGCACAACAGAGCCAAACAAAGCCAAGCAGAGCCAAACAGAGCCAAACAGACTCAGACAAAGCAATACAGAGCCAAACAGAGCAAAAAAGGACCAAACAGAATACAACAGAGCCAAAAAGAGCCAGACAGAGTCAAAAAGAGCAAAACGGTGCCAAACAGAGCCAAACAGAGCCAGACAGAGTCAAACAGAGCAAAACAGTATCAAACAGAGCCAAACTGGGCCAAACAGAGACAAACAGAGTCAAACAGAGCAAAACAGAGCCAAACAAAGTCAAACAGAGCAAAACATAGCCAAACAGAGCCAAACAGAGCCAAACAGAGCACAACAGAGCCAAACAGAGCCAAACACAGCCAAACACAGCCAAACAGAGCCAAACAGAGCCAAACGGAGCAAAACTGAGCCAAACAGAGCCAAACAGAGGCAAACAGAGCCAAACAGATCCAGGCAGAGCCAAACAGAGCTAAAAAGAGCCAAACAGAGCCAGGCAGAGCCCAACAGAGCCAAACAAAGCCTAACAGACTCAAACAGAGCAAAACAGAGCGAAACAGAGCAACACAGAGCTAAACAGAGTTAAACAGAGCCAAACAGAGCCAAACATACTCAAACAGAGCATAACAGAGCCAAACAGAGCCAAAGAGAGCTAGACAGAGCCAAACAGAGCCAAACAGAGCAAAACAGTGGCAATCAGAGCCAAACAGAGCAAAACAGAGCCAAACAGAGCCTAACAGGCTCAAACAGATCAAAACAGAGCAAAATAGAGCCAAACAGAGACATACGGAGCATAACAGAGTGAAGCAGAGCAAAACAGAGCCACACAGAGCAAAACAGAGTGAAACAGAGCAAAACAGAGCCAAACAGAGACAAACAGAGCCCAACAGAGCCAAACAGAGCAAAACAGATCCAAACGGACCAAACAGAGCCAGACAGAGCCAAACAGAGTTAAACAGAGCACAACAGAGCCAAATAGAGCAAAGCAGAGCAAAACAGAGCCCAACAGAGCCAAACAGAGCCAAACAGAGCGAAACAGTGCCAAACAGAGCCAGGCAGAAACCAACAGAGCCAAACAGAGCCAAACAGAACGAAACAGAGCCAGACAGAGCAAAACAGAGTGAAACAGAGCAAAACGGAGTCAAACAGAGCCAGGCAGAGCCAAACAGAGCCAAACAGAGCCAAACAGAGCCAGAAAGCGCCAAACAGAGCACATCAGAGCCAAACAGAGCACAACAGAGACAAACAGAGCCAAGGAGAGCCAAACAGAGAGCCAAACAGAGCCACACCGACTCAAACAGAGCATAGCAGAGCCAAACAGAGCCAAACAGAGCAAAACAGAGCAATACAGAGCTAAACAGAGCCACACAAAGCAAAGCAGAGTGGAACAGAGTAAAACAGAGCCAAGCAGAGACAAACAGAGCCCAACAGAGCCAAACAGAGCAAAACAGAGCCAAACAGAGTGAAACAGAGCCAGACCGAGCGAAGCAGAGTTAAACAGAGCACAACAGAGCCGAATAGAGCAAAACAGAGCAAAACAGAGCCCAACAGAGCCAAACAGAGCCAAACAGAGTCAAACAGAGCCAGGCAGAGCGAAAGCGAGCCAAGCAGAGCCAAACAGAGCCAAACCGAGCCAAGCAGAGCCAAACAGATCCAAACAGAGCCGAACAGAGCAAAACAGAACCAAACAGAGCGAAACAGGGCCAGACAGAGCCAAACAGAGTTAAACAGAGCACAACAGAACCAAACAGAGCAAAACAGAGCAAAACAGAGCCCAACAGAGCCAAACAGAGCCAAAGAGAGCAAATCAGAGCCAGGCAGAGCCCAACAGAGCCAAACAGAGCCTAACAGACTCAAACAGAGCAAAACAGAGCGAAACAGAGCAACACAGAGCTAAACAGAGTTAAACAGAGCCAAACAGAGCCAAACAGACACAAACAGAGCCAAACAGAGCCAAAGAAAGCTAGACAGAGCCAAACAGAGACAAACAGAGCAAAACAGTGGCAATCGGAGCCAAAAAGAGCCAAACAGAGCAAAGCAGAGCCAAACACAGCCTAACA
>NW_027600295.1:0-16239 GCF_964194155.1 Cetorhinus maximus | reverse complement strand
GCTCTCTCCCCCCGTGCTGTTTAACCCGCTCTCTCCCCCCGCGTTGTTCTACCTGCTCTCTCCCCCTGCGCTGTTTTACTCGCTCTCTCCCCCTGCGTTGTTTTACCTGCTCTCTCTCCCCGCGCTGTTTTACCAGCTCTCTCTCTCACCCCGCGCTGTTTTACCTCCACTCTCCCAGCACGCTATTTTACCCGCTCTCTCCCCCCGCGCTGTTTTACCTGCTCTCTCCCCCCGCGCTGTTTTACCTGCTCTCTCCCCCCGCGCTGTTTTACCCGCTCTCTCCCCCCGCGCTGTTTTACCTGCTCTCTCCCCCCGCGCTGTTTTACCTGCTCTCTCCCCCTGCGCTGTTTTACCCGTTCTCTTCCCCCGCGCTTTTTTTACCTGCTCCCTCCCCCCGCGCTGTTTTACCCGCTCTCTCCCCCCGCGCTGTTTTACCTGCTCTCTCCCCACGCGCTGTTTTACCCGCTCTCTCCCCCCGCGCTGATTTACCTGCTCTCTCCCCCCGTGCTGTTTTACCCGCTCTCTCCCCCTGTGCTGTTTTAACTGCTCTCTCCCCCCGCGCTGTTTTACCTGCTCCCTCTCTCCCCCTGCGCTGTTTTACCTGCTACATCTCTCCCCCCGCGCTGTTTTACCTCCACTCTCCCCGCGCGCTATTTTACCCGCTCTCTCCCCCCGCGCTGTTTTACATGCTCTCTCCGCCCTCGCTGTTTTACCCGTTCTCTCCCCCCGCTCTGTATTATCTGCTCTCTCCACCCGCGCTATTTTACCCGCTCTCTCCCCCCGGGCTATATTACGCGCTCTCACCCCGCGCTGTTTTACCCGCTCTCCCCCCGCGCTGTTTTACCTGCTCTCTCCCCCCGCGCAGTTTTACCTGCTCTCTCCCCCCGCGCTGTTTTACCTCCACTCTCCCCCAGTTTTGTTTTACCAGCTCTCTCCTCCTGCGCTGTTTTATCTGCTCTCTCCCCCCGTGCTGTTTTATCTGCTCTCTCCCCCCGCACTATTTTACCTGCTCTCTCCCCCCGCGCTGTTTTAACCACTCTCTCCCCCCGCGCTGTTTTACCTGCTCTCTCCCCCCGCGCTGTTTTACCAGCTCTCTCCCGCCGCGCTGTTTTACCTGCTCTCTCCCCCCGCGCTGTTTTACCTGCTCTCTCCCCCCGCGCTTTTTTACATGCTCTCTCCCGCCGCGCTGTTTTACCTGCTCTCTCCCCCCGTGCTGATTAACCCGCGCTCTCCCCCCGCGCTGTTTTACCTGATCTCTCCACGCGCTGTTTTACGTGCTGACTCCCCCCGGGCTGTTTTACCTGCTCTCTCCCCCCGCGCTGTTTTACCTGCTTTCTCCCCCCGCGCTGTTTTACCTGCTCTCTCCCCCCCCGCTGTTTTAACTGCTCTCTCCCCGCGCTGATTTACCTGCTATCTCCCCCCGCGCAGTTTTAACTGCTCTCTCCCCCCGCGCTGATTTACCTGCTCTCTCCCCCCACGCTGTTTTACCTGCTCTCACCCCCCCGCGCTCTTTACCTGCTCTTTCCCCCCGCGCTGTTGTACCTGCTCACTCCCCCCGCGCTGTTTTTCCCGCTCTCTCCCCCCGCGCTGTTTAACCTGCTCTCTCCCCCCGCATTGTTCTACCTGCTATCTCCCCCTGCGCTGTTTTACTCGCTCTCTCCCCCCGCGCTGTTTTAACTGCTCTCTCCCCCCGCAGTGATTTACCTGCTCTCTCCCCCCGCGTTGTTTTAACTGCTTCTCCGCCCTCGCTGATTTACCTGCACTCTCCCCCCGCGCTGTTTTACCTGCTCACTCCCCCCGCGCTGTTTTACCTGCTCTCTCCCCCCGTGCTGTTTAACCCGCTCTCTCCCCCCGCGTTGTTCTACCTGCTCTCTCCCACCGCGCTGTTTTACTCGCTGTCTCCCCCTGCGTTGTTTTACCTGCTCTCTCCCCCCGCGCTGTTTTACCAGCTCTCTCTCTCACCCCGCGCTGTTTTACCTCCACTCTCCCAGCGCGTTATTTTACCCGCTCTCTCCCCCCCCGCTGTTTTACCTGCTCTCTCCCCCCGCGCTGTTTTACCTGCTCTCTCCCCGCGCGCTGTTTTACCTGCTCTCTCCCCCCGCGCTGTTTTACCTGCTCTCTACCCCGGCGCTGTTTTACCTGCTCTCTCCCCCCGCGCTGTTTTACCCGTTCTCTCCCCCCGCGCTGTTTTACCTGCTCTCTCCCCGCGCGCTGTTTTACCTGCTCTCTCCCCCCGCGCTGTTTTACCTGCTCTCTCCCCCCGCGCTGTTTTATCCGCTCTCACACCCCGCGCTGTTTTACCTGATCTCTCCCCGTGCTGTTTTACGTGCTGTCTCCCCTCGCGCTGTTTTACCTGCTCTCTCCCCCCGCGCTGTTTTACCTGCTCTCTCCCCCCGCGCCGTTTTACCTGCTCTCTCCCCCCTCGCTGTTTTAACTGCTCTCTCCCCCCGCTCTGATTTACCTGCTCTCTCCCCCCGCGTTGTTTTAACTGCTCTCTCCCCCCGCGCTGATTTACCTGCTCTCTCCCCCCACGCTGTTTTACCTGCTCTCACCCCCCCGCGCTGTTTACCTGCTCTCTCCCCCCGCGCTGTTTTACCTGCTCACTCCCCCCGCGCTGTTTTACCTGCTCTCTCCCCCCGCGCTGTTTTACCTGCTCTCTCCCCCCACGCTGTTTTACCTGCTCTCTCCCCCCCCGCGGTTTTACCTCCACTCTCCCCGTGCGCTATTTTACCCGCTCTCTCCGCCCGGGCTATATCACGCGCTCTCTCCCCCCGCGCTGTTTTACCTGCTCTCTCCCACAGCGCTGTTTTACCTGCTCTCTCCCCCCCACGCTGTTTACCTGCTCTCTCCCCCCGAGCTGTTTTAACTGCTCTCTCCCCCCGCGCTGATTTACCTGCTCTCTCCCCCCGCGCTGTTTTAACTGCTCTCTCCCCCCGCGCTGATTTACCTGCTCTCTCCCACATCGCTGTTTTACCTGCTCTCTCCCCCCGCACTGTTTTACCCGCTCTCTCCCCCCGCCCTGTTTTACCTGCTCGCTCCCCCCGCGCTGTTTTACCCGCTCTCTCCCCCCGCGCTGTTTTACCTGCTCTCTCCCCCCGCGCTGTTTTACCCGCTCTCTCCCGCCGCGCTGTTTTACCTGCTCTCTCCCCCCGCGCAGTTTTACCTGTTCTCTCCCCCCGCGCTTTTTTACATGCTCTCTCCCGCCGCGCTGTTTTACCTGCTCTCTCCCCACGCGCTGTTTTATCCGCTCTTACACCCCGCGCTGTTTTACCTGATCTCTCCCCGCGCTGTTTTACGTGCTGTCTCCCCTCGCACTGTTTTACCTGCTCTCTCCCCCCGCGCTGTTTTACCCGCTCTCTCTCCCCACGCTGTTTTACCTGCTCACTCCCCCCGCACTGTTTTACCTGCTCTCTCCACCCGCGCTGTTTTACCTGCTCCATCCCCCCGTGCTGTTTTACCTGCTCTCTCCCCCCAAGCTGTTTTACCAGCTCTCTCCCCCCCCGCTGTTTTACCTGCTCCCTCTCTCCCCCCGCGCTGTTTTACCTCCACTCTCCCCCCGCGCTATTTTCCCCGCTCTCTCCCCCCGCGCTGTTTTACGCGCTCTCTCCCCCGCGCTGTTTTACCCGCTCTCTCCCCCCGGGCTGTTTGAACTGCTCTCTCCCACCGCGCTGTTTTACCACCACTCGCCCACGGCGCTGTTTTACCTGCTCTCTCCCCCCGCGCTGTTTTACCTGCTCTCTCCCCCCGCGCCTTTTTACCTGCTCTCTCCCCCCTCGCTGTTTTAACTGCTCTCTCCCCCCGCTCTGATTTACCTGCTCTCTCCCCCCGCGTTGTTTTAACTGCTCTCTCCCCCCGCGCTGATTTACCTGCTCTCTCCCCCCACGCTGTTTTACCTGCTCTCACCCCCCCGCGCTGTTTACCTGCTCTCTCCCCCCGCGCTGTTTTACCTGCTCACTCCCCCCGCGCTGTTTTACCTGCTCTCTCCCCCCGTGCTGTTTAACCCGCTCTCTCCCCCCGCGTTGTTCTACCTGCTCTCTCCCCCTGCGCTGTTTTACTCGCTCTCTCCCCCTGCGTTGTTTTACCTGCTCTCTCTCCCCGCGCTGTTTTACCAGCTCTCTCTCTCACCCCGCGCTGTTTTACCTCCACTCTCCCAGCACGCTATTTTACCCGCTCTCTCCCCCCGCGCTGTTTTACCTGCTCTCTCCCCCCGCGCTGTTTTACCTGCTCTCTCCCCCCGCGCTGTTTTACCCGCTCTCTCCCCCCGCGCTGTTTTACCTGCTCTCTCCCCCCGCGCTGTTTTACCTGCTCTCTCCCCCTGCGCTGTTTTACCCGTTCTCTTCCCCCGCGCTTTTTTTACCTGCTCCCTCCCCCCGCGCTGTTTTACCCGCTCTCTCCCCCCGCGCTGTTTTACCTGCTCTCTCCCCACGCGCTGTTTTACCCGCTCTCTCCCCCCGCGCTGATTTACCTGCTCTCTCCCCCCGTGCTGTTTTACCCGCTCTCTCCCCCTGTGCTGTTTTAACTGCTCTCTCCCCCCGCGCTGTTTTACCTGCTCCCTCTCTCCCCCTGCGCTGTTTTACCTGCTACATCTCTCCCCCCGCGCTGTTTTACCTCCACTCTCCCCGCGCGCTATTTTACCCGCTCTCTCCCCCCGCGCTGTTTTACATGCTCTCTCCGCCCTCGCTGTTTTACCCGTTCTCTCCCCCCGCTCTGTATTATCTGCTCTCTCCACCCGCGCTATTTTACCCGCTCTCTCCCCCCGGGCTATATTACGCGCTCTCACCCCGCGCTGTTTTACCCGCTCTCCCCCCGCGCTGTTTTACCTGCTCTCTCCCCCCGCGCAGTTTTACCTGCTCTCTCCCCCCGCGCTGTTTTACCTCCACTCTCCCCCAGTTTTGTTTTACCAGCTCTCTCCTCCTGCGCTGTTTTATCTGCTCTCTCCCCCCGTGCTGTTTTATCTGCTCTCTCCCCCCGCACTATTTTACCTGCTCTCTCCCCCCGCGCTGTTTTAACCACTCTCTCCCCCCGCGCTGTTTTACCAGCTCTCTCCCGCCGCGCTGTTTTACCTGCTCTCTCCCCCCGCGCTGTTTTACCTGCTCTCTCCCCCCGCGCTTTTTTACATGCTCTCTCCCGCCGCGCTGTTTTACCTGCTCTCTCCCCCCGTGCTGATTAACCCGCGCTCTCCCCCCGCGCTGTTTTACCTGATCTCTCCACGCGCTGTTTTACGTGCTGACTCCCCCCGGGCTGTTTTACCTGCTCTCTCCCCCCGCGCTGTTTTACCTGCTTTCTCCCCCCGCGCTGTTTTACCTGCTCTCTCCCCCCCCGCTGTTTTAACTGCTCTCTCCCCGCGCTGATTTACCTGCTATCTCCCCCCGCGCAGTTTTAACTGCTCTCTCCCCCCGCGCTGATTTACCTGCTCTCTCCCCCCACGCTGTTTTACCTGCTCTCACCCCCCCGCGCTCTTTACCTGCTCTTTCCCCCCGCGCTGTTGTACCTGCTCACTCCCCCCGCGCTGTTTTTCCCGCTCTCTCCCCCCGCGCTGTTTAACCTGCTCTCTCCCCCCGCATTGTTCTACCTGCTATCTCCCCCTGCGCTGTTTTACTCGCTCTCTCCCCCCGCGCTGTTTTAACTGCTCTCTCCCCCCGCAGTGATTTACCTGCTCTCTCCCCCCGCGTTGTTTTAACTGCTTCTCCGCCCTCGCTGATTTACCTGCACTCTCCCCCCGCGCTGTTTTACCTGCTCACTCCCCCCGCGCTGTTTTACCTGCTCTCTCCCCCCGTGCTGTTTAACCCGCTCTCTCCCCCCGCGTTGTTCTACCTGCTCTCTCCCACCGCGCTGTTTTACTCGCTGTCTCCCCCTGCGTTGTTTTACCTGCTCTCTCCCCCCGCGCTGTTTTACCAGCTCTCTCTCTCACCCCGCGCTGTTTTACCTCCACTCTCCCAGCGCGTTATTTTACCCGCTCTCTCCCCCCCCGCTGTTTTACCTGCTCTCTCCCCCCGCGCTGTTTTACCTGCTCTCTCCCCGCGCGCTGTTTTACCTGCTCTCTCCCCCCGCGCTGTTTTACCTGCTCTCTACCCCGGCGCTGTTTTACCTGCTCTCTCCCCCCGCGCTGTTTTACCCGTTCTCTCCCCCCGCGCTGTTTTACCTGCTCTCTCCCCGCGCGCTGTTTTACCTGCTCTCTCCCCCCGCGCTGTTTTACCTGCTCTCTCCCCCCGCGCTGTTTTATCCGCTCTCACACCCCGCGCTGTTTTACCTGATCTCTCCCCGTGCTGTTTTACGTGCTGTCTCCCCTCGCGCTGTTTTACCTGCTCTCTCCCCCCGCGCTGTTTTACCTGCTCTCTCCCCCCGCGCCGTTTTACCTGCTCTCTCCCCCCTCGCTGTTTTAACTGCTCTCTCCCCCCGCTCTGATTTACCTGCTCTCTCCCCCCGCGTTGTTTTAACTGCTCTCTCCCCCCGCGCTGATTTACCTGCTCTCTCCCCCCACGCTGTTTTACCTGCTCTCACCCCCCCGCGCTGTTTACCTGCTCTCTCCCCCCGCGCTGTTTTACCTGCTCACTCCCCCCGCGCTGTTTTACCTGCTCTCTCCCCCCGCGCTGTTTTACCTGCTCTCTCCCCCCACGCTGTTTTACCTGCTCTCTCCCCCCCCGCGGTTTTACCTCCACTCTCCCCGTGCGCTATTTTACCCGCTCTCTCCGCCCGGGCTATATCACGCGCTCTCTCCCCCCGCGCTGTTTTACCTGCTCTCTCCCACAGCGCTGTTTTACCTGCTCTCTCCCCCCCACGCTGTTTACCTGCTCTCTCCCCCCGAGCTGTTTTAACTGCTCTCTCCCCCCGCGCTGATTTACCTGCTCTCTCCCCCCGCGCTGTTTTAACTGCTCTCTCCCCCCGCGCTGATTTACCTGCTCTCTCCCACATCGCTGTTTTACCTGCTCTCTCCCCCCGCACTGTTTTACCCGCTCTCTCCCCCCGCCCTGTTTTACCTGCTCGCTCCCCCCGCGCTGTTTTACCCGCTCTCTCCCCCCGCGCTGTTTTACCTGCTCTCTCCCCCCGCGCTGTTTTACCCACTCTCTCCCGCCGCGCTGTTTTACCTGCTCTCTCCCCCCGCGCAGTTTTACCTGTTCTCTCCCCCCGCGCTTTTTTACATGCTCTCTCCCGCCGCGCTGTTTTACCTGCTCTCTCCCCACGCGCTGTTTTATCCGCTCTTACACCCCGCGCTGTTTTACCTGATCTCTCCCCGCGCTGTTTTACGTGCTGTCTCCCCTCGCACTGTTTTACCTGCTCTCTCGCCCCGCGCTGTTTTACCCGCTCTCTCTCCCCACGCTGTTTTACCTGCTCACTCCCCCCGCACTGTTTTACCTGCTCTCTCCACCCGCGCTGTTTTACCTGCTCCATCCCCCCGTGCTGTTTTACCTGCTCTCTCCCCCCAAGCTGTTTTACCAGCTCTCTCCCCCCCCGCTGTTTTACCTGCTCCCTCTCTCCCCCCGCGCTGTTTTACCTCCACTCTCCCCCCGCGCTATTTTCCCCGCTCTCTCCCCCCGCGCTGTTTTACGCGCTCTCTCCCCCGCGCTGTTTTACCCGCTCTCTCCCCCCGGGCTGTTTGAACTGCTCTCTCCCACCGCGCTGTTTTACCACCACTCGCCCCCCGCGCTGTTTTACCTGCTCTCTCCCCCCGCGCTGTTTTACCTGCTCTCTCCCCCTGCGCTGTTTTACCCGCTCTCACCCCCCGCGCTGTTTTACCTGATCTCTCCCCGCGCTGTTTTACGTGCTGTCTCCCACCGCGCTGTTTTACCTGCTCTCTCCCCCCACGCTGTTTTACCACCACTCGCCCCCCGCGCTGTTTTACCTGCTCTCTCCCCACGCGCTGTTTTACCTGCTCTCTCCCCCCACGCTGTTTTACCTGCTCTCTCCCCCCGCGCTGTTTTAACTGCTCTCTCCCCCCGCAGTGATTTACCTGCTCTCTCCCCCCGCGTTGTTTTAACTGCTTCTCCGCCCTCGCTGATTTACCTGCTCTCTCCCCCCACGCTGTTTTACCTGCTCTCACCCCCCCGCGCTGTTTACCTGCACTCTCCCCCCGCGCTGTTTTACCTGCTCACTCCCCCCGCGCTGTTTTACCTGCTCTCTCCCCCCGTGCTGTTTAACCCGCTCTCTCCCCCCGCGTTGTTCTACCTGCTCTCTCCCACCGCGCTGTTTTACTCGCTCTCTCCCCCTGCGTTGTTTTACCTGCTCTCTCCCCCCGCGCTGTTTTACCAGCTCTCTCTCTCACCCCGCGCTGTTTTACCTCCACTCTCCCAGCGCGTTATTTTACCCGCTCTCTCCCCCCCCGCTGTTTTACCTGCTCTCTCCCCCCGCGCTGTTTTACCTGCTCTCTCCCCGCGCGCTGTTTTACCTGCTCTCTACCCCGCCGCTGTTTTACCTGCTCTCTTCCCCCGCGCTGTTTTACCCGTTCTCTCCCCCCGCGCTTTTTTACCCGCTCTCTCCCCCACCGCTGTTTTACCTGCTCTCTCCCCCCGCGCTGTTTTACCTGCTCTCTCCCCCCGCGCTGTTTTACCTGCTCTCTACCCCGGCGCTGTTTTACCTGCTCTCTTCCCCCGCGCTGTTTTACCCGTTCTCTCCCCCCGCGCTTTTTTACCTGCTCTCTCCCCCCGCGCTGTTTTACCCGCTCTCTCCCTCCGCGCTGTTTTACCTGCTCTCTCCTCGCGCGCTATTTTACCTGCACTCTCCCCCCGCGCTATTTTACCTGCTCTCTCCTCCCGCGCTGTTTTACCTGCTCTCTCCCCCCGCGCTGTTTTACCTGCTCCATCCCCCCGCGCTGTTTTACCTGCACTCTCCCCCACCTCTGTTTTAACTGCTCCCTCCCCCCGCGCTGTTTTACCTGCTCTCTCCCCCCGTGCTGTTTTACCTGATCTCTCCCCCCGCGCTGTTTTACCTGCTCTATCCCCCCGCACTGTTTTACATGCTCTCTCCGCCCGCGCTGTTTTACACGCTCTCTCCCCCCGCGCTGTATTACCTGCTCTCTCCCCCCGCGCTGTTTTACCTGCTCTCTCCCCCCGCGCTGTTTTATCCGCTCTCTCCCCCCACACTATTTTACCTGCTCTCTCCCCTCGCGCTGTTTTAGCCGCTCTCTCCCCCCTCGCTGTTTTACATGTCCGCTCCCCCCTCGCTGTTAGGCCTGCTCTCTCCCCCTGCGCTGTTTGACCTGCTCTCTCCCCCCGCGCTGTTTTACCCGCGCTCTCCCCCCGCCCTGTTTTACCTGCTCTCTCACCCCGCACTGTTTTACCCGCTCTCTCCCCCCGCCCTGTTTTACCTGCTCGCTCCCCCCGCGCTGTTTTACCCGCTCTCTCCCCCCGCGCTGTTTTACCTGCTCTCTCCCCCCGCGTTGTTTTACCCGCTCTCTCCCGCCGCGCTGTTTTACCTGCTCTCTCCCCCCTCGCTGTATTACCTGCTCTCTCCCCCCGCGCTTTTTTACATGCTCTCTCCCGCCGCTCTGTTTTACCTGCTCTCACCCCCCCGCGCTGTTTTACCCTTGCTCTCCCTCCGCTCTGTTTTACCTGCTCTCTCCCCCCGCGCTGTTTTACCTGCTCTCTCCCCCCGCGCTGTTTTACCGGCTCTCTCCCCCCACGCGGTTTTACCTCCACTCTCCCCCCGCGCTATTTTACCCGCTCTCTCCCCCCGCTCCATTTTACGCGCTCTCTCCCCCGCGCTGTTTTACCCGCTCTCTCCCCCCGGGCTGTTTTACCTGCTCTCTCCCCCCGCGCTGTTTTACCACCACTCTCTCCCCGCGCTGTTTTACCTGCTCTCTCCTACTGCGCTGTTTTATCTGCTCTCTCCCCCCGCGCTGTTTTATCCGCTCTCTCCCCCCGCGTTATATTACCTGCTCTCTCCCCTCGTGCTGTTTAAGCCGCGCTCTCCCCCCGTGCTGTTTTACCCGTCGGCTCCCCCCGCGCTTTTTGACCTGCTCTCTCCCCCCGCGCTGTTTTACCTACTCTCTCCCCACGCGCTGTTTTACCTGCTCTCTCCCCCTGCGCTGTTTTACCCGCTCTCACCCCCTGCGCTGTTTTACCTGATCTCTCCCCGCGCTGTTTTACGTGCTGTCTCCCACCGCGCTGTTTTACCTGCTCTCTCCCCCCACGCTGTTTTACCTGCTCTCTCCCCCCGCGCTGTTTTACCTGCTCTCTCCCCCCGCGCTGTTTTAACTGCTCACTCCCCCCGCGCTGATTTACCTGCTCTCACCCCCCCGCGCTGTTTACCTGCTATCTCCGCCCGCGCTGTTTTACCTGCTCACTCCCCCCGCGCTGTTTTACCTGCTCTCTCCCCCCGCGCTGTTTTACCTGCTCTCTCCCCCCACGCTGCTTTACCTCCACTCTCCCCCGCGCTGTTTTACCTGCTCTCTCATCCTGCGCTGTTTTTTCTGCTCTCTCCCCCCGCGCTGTTTTATCCGCTATCTCCCCCCGCGCTATTTTACCTGCTCTCTCCCCTCACGCTGTTTTAGCCGCTCTCTCCCCCCGCGCTGTTTTACCCGTCCACTCCCCCCGCGCTCTTTGACCTGCTCTCTCCCGCCGCGTTGTTTTATTGCTCTCTCCCCCCCACGCTGTTTACCTGCTCTCTCCCCCCGAGCTGTTTTAACTGCTCTATCCCCCCGCGCTGATTTACCTGCTCTCTCCCCCCGCGCTGTTTTAACTGCTCTCTCCCCCCGCGCTGATTTACCTGCTCTCCCCCACCACGCTGTTTTACCTGCTCTCTCCCCCCGCACTGTTTTACCCGCTCTCTCCCCCCGCGCTGTTTTACCTGCTCTCTCCCCCCGCGCTGTTTTACCCGCTCTCTCCCGCCGCGCTGTTTTACCTGCTCTCTCCCCCCGCGCTGTTTTACCTGTTCTCTCCCCCCGCGCTTTTTTACATGCTCTCTCCCGCCGCGCTGTTTTACCTGCTCTCTCCCCCCGCGCTGTTTTACCTGCTCTATCCCCACGCGCTGTTTTACCTGCTCTCTCCCCCCGCGCTGTTTTATCCGCTCTCACACCCCGCGCTGTTTTACCTGATCTCTCCCCGTGCTGTTTTACGTGCTGTCTCCCCTCGCGCTGTTTTACCTGCTCTCTCCCCCCGCGCTGTTTTACCTGCTCTCTCCCCCCGCGCCGTTTTACCTGCTCTCTCCCCCCTCGCTGTTTTAACTGCTCTCTCCCCCCGCTCTGATTTACCTGCTCTCTCCCCCCGCGTTGTTTTAACTGCTCTCTCCCCCCGCGCTGATTTACCTGCTCTCTCCCCCCACGCTGTTTTACCTGCTCTCACCCCCCCGCGCTGTTTACCTGCTCTCTCCCCCCGCGCTGTTTTACCTGCTCACTCCCCCCGCGCTGTTTTACCTGCTCTCTCCCCCCGTGCTGTTTAACCCGCTCTCTCCCCCCGCGTTGTTCTACCTGCTCTCTCCCCCTGCGCTGTTTTACTCGCTCTCTCCCCCTGCGTTGTTTTACCTGCTCTCTCTCCCCGCGCTGTTTTACCAGCTCTCTCTCTCACCCCGCGCTGTTTTACCTCCACTCTCCCAGCACGCTATTTTACCCGCTCTCTCCCCCCGCGCTGTTTTACCTGCTCTCTCCCCCCGCGCTGTTTTACCTGCTCTCTCCCCCCGCGCTGTTTTACCCGCTCTCTCCCCCCGCGCTGTTTTACCTGCTCTCTCCCCCCGCGCTGTTTTACCTGCTCTCTCCCCCTGCGCTGTTTTACCCGTTCTCTTCCCCCGCGCTTTTTTTACCTGCTCCCTCCCCCCGCGCTGTTTTACCCGCTCTCTCCCCCCGCGCTGTTTTACCTGCTCTCTCCCCACGCGCTGTTTTACCCGCTCTCTCCCCCCGCGCTGATTTACCTGCTCTCTCCCCCCGTGCTGTTTTACCCGCTCTCTCCCCCTGTGCTGTTTTAACTGCTCTCTCCCCCCGCGCTGTTTTACCTGCTCCCTCTCTCCCCCTGCGCTGTTTTACCTGCTACATCTCTCCCCCCGCGCTGTTTTACCTCCACTCTCCCCGCGCGCTATTTTACCCGCTCTCTCCCCCCGCGCTGTTTTACATGCTCTCTCCGCCCTCGCTGTTTTACCCGTTCTCTCCCCCCGCTCTGTATTATCTGCTCTCTCCACCCGCGCTATTTTACCCGCTCTCTCCCCCCGGGCTATATTACGCGCTCTCACCCCGCGCTGTTTTACCCGCTCTCCCCCCGCGCTGTTTTACCTGCTCTCTCCCCCCGCGCAGTTTTACCTGCTCTCTCCCCCCGCGCTGTTTTACCTCCACTCTCCCCCAGTTTTGTTTTACCAGCTCTCTCCTCCTGCGCTGTTTTATCTGCTCTCTCCCCCCGTGCTGTTTTATCTGCTCTCTCCCCCCGCACTATTTTACCTGCTCTCTCCCCCCGCGCTGTTTTAACCACTCTCTCCCCCCGCGCTGTTTTACCTGCTCTCTCCCCCCGCGCTGTTTTACCAGCTCTCTCCCGCCGCGCTGTTTTACCTGCTCTCTCCCCCCGCGCTGTTTTACCTGCTCTCTCCCCCCGCGCTTTTTTACATGCTCTCTCCCGCCGCGCTGTTTTACCTGCTCTCTCCCCCCGTGCTGATTAACCCGCGCTCTCCCCCCGCGCTGTTTTACCTGATCTCTCCACGCGCTGTTTTACGTGCTGACTCCCCCCGGGCTGTTTTACCTGCTCTCTCCCCCCGCGCTGTTTTACCTGCTTTCTCCCCCCGCGCTGTTTTACCTGCTCTCTCCCCCCCCGCTGTTTTAACTGCTCTCTCCCCGCGCTGATTTACCTGCTATCTCCCCCCGCGCAGTTTTAACTGCTCTCTCCCCCCGCGCTGATTTACCTGCTCTCTCCCCCCACGCTGTTTTACCTGCTCTCACCCCCCCGCGCTCTTTACCTGCTCTTTCCCCCCGCGCTGTTGTACCTGCTCACTCCCCCCGCGCTGTTTTTCCCGCTCTCTCCCCCCGCGCTGTTTAACCTGCTCTCTCCCCCCGCATTGTTCTACCTGCTATCTCCCCCTGCGCTGTTTTACTCGCTCTCTCCCCCCGCGCTGTTTTAACTGCTCTCTCCCCCCGCAGTGATTTACCTGCTCTCTCCCCCCGCGTTGTTTTAACTGCTTCTCCGCCCTCGCTGATTTACCTGCACTCTCCCCCCGCGCTGTTTTACCTGCTCACTCCCCCCGCGCTGTTTTACCTGCTCTCTCCCCCCGTGCTGTTTAACCCGCTCTCTCCCCCCGCGTTGTTCTACCTGCTCTCTCCCACCGCGCTGTTTTACTCGCTGTCTCCCCCTGCGTTGTTTTACCTGCTCTCTCCCCCCGCGCTGTTTTACCAGCTCTCTCTCTCACCCCGCGCTGTTTTACCTCCACTCTCCCAGCGCGTTATTTTACCCGCTCTCTCCCCCCCCGCTGTTTTACCTGCTCTCTCCCCCCGCGCTGTTTTACCTGCTCTCTCCCCGCGCGCTGTTTTACCTGCTCTCTCCCCCCGCGCTGTTTTACCTGCTCTCTACCCCGGCGCTGTTTTACCTGCTCTCTCCCCCCGCGCTGTTTTACCCGTTCTCTCCCCCCGCGCTGTTTTACCTGCTCTCTCCCCGCGCGCTGTTTTACCTGCTCTCTCCCCCCGCGCTGTTTTACCTGCTCTCTCCCCCCGCGCTGTTTTATCCGCTCTCACACCCCGCGCTGTTTTACCTGATCTCTCCCCGTGCTGTTTTACGTGCTGTCTCCCCTCGCGCTGTTTTACCTGCTCTCTCCCCCCGCGCTGTTTTACCTGCTCTCTCCCCCCGCGCCGTTTTACCTGCTCTCTCCCCCCTCGCTGTTTTAACTGCTCTCTCCCCCCGCTCTGATTTACCTGCTCTCTCCCCCCGCGTTGTTTTAACTGCTCTCTCCCCCCGCGCTGATTTACCTGCTCTCTCCCCCCACGCTGTTTTACCTGCTCTCACCCCCCCGCGCTGTTTACCTGCTCTCTCCCCCCGCGCTGTTTTACCTGCTCACTCCCCCCGCGCTGTTTTACCTGCTCTCTCCCCCCGCGCTGTTTTACCTGCTCTCTCCCCCCACGCTGTTTTACCTGCTCTCTCCCCCCCCGCGGTTTTACCTCCACTCTCCCCGTGCGCTATTTTACCCGCTCTCTCCGCCCGGGCTATATCACGCGCTCTCTCCCCCCGCGCTGTTTTACCTGCTCTCTCCCACAGCGCTGTTTTACCTGCTCTCTCCCCCCCACGCTGTTTACCTGCTCTCTCCCCCCGAGCTGTTTTAACTGCTCTCTCCCCCCGCGCTGATTTACCTGCTCTCTCCCCCCGCGCTGTTTTAACTGCTCTCTCCCCCCGCGCTGATTTACCTGCTCTCTCCCACATCGCTGTTTTACCTGCTCTCTCCCCCCGCACTGTTTTACCCGCTCTCTCCCCCCGCCCTGTTTTACCTGCTCGCTCCCCCCGCGCTGTTTTACCCGCTCTCTCCCCCCGCGCTGTTTTACCTGCTCTCTCCCCCCGCGCTGTTTTACCCGCTCTCTCCCGCCGCGCTGTTTTACCTGCTCTCTCCCCCCGCGCAGTTTTACCTGTTCTCTCCCCCCGCGCTTTTTTACATGCTCTCTCCCGCCGCGCTGTTTTACCTGCTCTCTCCCCACGCGCTGTTTTATCCGCTCTTACACCCCGCGCTGTTTTACCTGATCTCTCCCCGCGCTGTTTTACGTGCTGTCTCCCCTCGCACTGTTTTACCTGCTCTCTCCCCCCGCGCTGTTTTACCCGCTCTCTCTCCCCACGCTGTTTTACCTGCTCACTCCCCCCGCACTGTTTTACCTGCTCTCTCCACCCGCGCTGTTTTACCTGCTCCATCCCCCCGTGCTGTTTTACCTGCTCTCTCCCCCCAAGCTGTTTTACCAGCTCTCTCCCCCCCCGCTGTTTTACCTGCTCCCTCTCTCCCCCCGCGCTGTTTTACCTCCACTCTCCCCCCGCGCTATTTTCCCCGCTCTCTCCCCCCGCGCTGTTTTACGCGCTCTCTCCCCCGCGCTGTTTTACCCGCTCTCTCCCCCCGGGCTGTTTGAACTGCTCTCTCCCACCGCGCTGTTTTACCACCACTCGCCCACGGCGCTGTTTTACCTGCTCTCTCCCCCCGCGCTGTTTTACCTGCTCTCTCCCCCCGCGCCTTTTTACCTGCTCTCTCCCCCCTCGCTGTTTTAACTGCTCTCTCCCCCCGCTCTGATTTACCTGCTCTCTCCCCCCGCGTTGTTTTAACTGCTCTCTCCCCCCGCGCTGATTTACCTGCTCTCTCCCCCCACGCTGTTTTACCTGCTCTCACCCCCCCGCGCTGTTTACCTGCTCTCTCCCCCCGCGCTGTTTTACCTGCTCACTCCCCCCGCGCTGTTTTACCTGCTCTCTCCCCCCGTGCTGTTTAACCCGCTCTCTCCCCCCGCGTTGTTCTACCTGCTCTCTCCCCCTGCGCTGTTTTACTCGCTCTCTCCCCCTGCGTTGTTTTACCTGCTCTCTCTCCCCGCGCTGTTTTACCAGCTCTCTCTCTCACCCCGCGCTGTTTTACCTCCACTCTCCCAGCACGCTATTTTACCCGCTCTCTCCCCCCGCGCTGTTTTACCTGCTCTCTCCCCCCGCGCTGTTTTACCTGCTCTCTCCCCCCGCGCTGTTTTACCCGCTCTCTCCCCCCGCGCTGTTTTACCTGCTCTCTCCCCCCGCGCTGTTTTACCTGCTCTCTCCCCCTGCGCTGTTTTACCCGTTCTCTTCCCCCGCGCTTTTTTTACCTGCTCCCTCCCCCCGCGCTGTTTTACCCGCTCTCTCCCCCCGCGCTGTTTTACCTGCTCTCTCCCCACGCGCTGTTTTACCCGCTCTCTCCCCCCGCGCTGATTTACCTGCTCTCTCCCCCCGTGCTGTTTTACCCGCTCTCTCCCCCTGTGCTGTTTTAACTGCTCTCTCCCCCCGCGCTGTTTTACCTGCTCCCTCTCTCCCCCTGCGCTGTTTTACCTGCTACATCTCTCCCCCCGCGCTGTTTTACCTCCACTCTCCCCGCGCGCTATTTTACCCGCTCTCTCCCCCCGCGCTGTTTTACATGCTCTCTCCGCCCTCGCTGTTTTACCCGTTCTCTCCCCCCGCTCTGTATTATCTGCTCTCTCCACCCGCGCTATTTTACCCGCTCTCTCCCCCCGGGCTATATTACGCGCTCTCACCCCGCGCTGTTTTACCCGCTCTCCCCCCGCGCTGTTTTACCTGCTCTCTCCCCCCGCGCAGTTTTACCTGCTCTCTCCCCCCGCGCTGTTTTACCTCCACTCTCCCCCAG
>NW_027600294.1:0-16254 GCF_964194155.1 Cetorhinus maximus | reverse complement strand
AGAGTGAAAGTGAAGATTGTGAGGGTGGAGAGAGTGAGATTGGAGACAGTGAGGGTGGAGATATTGAGAGTGGAGATAGTGAGAGTGGAGATAGTGAGAGTGAAGATAGAGGGATTGGAGAGAGTGAGATTGGAGATAGTGAGAGTTGAGATAGTGTGAGTGGAGATAATGAGATTGGAGACAGTGAGAGCGGAGATTGTGAGAGTGGAGAGAGTGAGAGTTGAGATAGTGAGAGTGGAGATAGTGAGAGTGGAGATAGTGTGAGTGGAGATAGTGAGAGTGGAGAGAGTTAGAGTGGAGAGAGTGAGAGTGGAGATAATGAGAGTGGAGATAGTGAGAGTGGAGAGAGTTAGAGTGGAGATATTGAGAGAGGAGATAGTGAGAGTTGTGCTAGTGAGAGTGGAGATAGTGAGATTGGAGATAGTGAGGGTGGAGATAGTGAGAGTGGAGATAGTGAGAGTGGAGAGAGTCAGAGTGGAGATAGTGAGAGTGGAGATAGTGAGAGTGGAGATAGTGAGAATGGAGATAGTGAGAGTGGAGATAGTGAGATTGGAGATAGTGAGAGTGGATATAGTGGGGAGAGGAGATAGTGAGAGTGGAGATAGTGAGAGTGGAGATATTGAGAGTGGAGATAGTGAGAGTGGAGATAGTGATAGTGGAGAGCTTGACAGTGGAGATAGTGACAGTGGAGATAGTGAGATTGGAGATAGTGAGAGTGGAGAGAGAGAGAGTTGAGATAGTGAGAGTGGAGATAGTCAGAGTGGAGATAGTTTGAGTGGAGATAGTGAGAGTGGAGAGAGTTAGAGTGGAGAGAGTGAGAGTGGGAATAATGAGAGTGGAAATAGTGAGAGTGGTGAGATTGAAAGTGGAGAGAGTGAGAGTGGAGAAGGTGAGAGTGGGGAGAGTGAGAGTGGAGAGAGTGACCGTGGGGAGAGTGAGAGTGGAGATGGTGAGAGTGGAGATAGTGAGAGTGGAGAGAGTCAGAGTGGAGAGAGTGAGAGTGGAGATAGTGAGAGTGGAGATATTGAGAGTGGAGAGAGTGAGAGTCGAGATAGTGACAGTGGAGATAGTGAGATTGGAGATAGAGAGAGTGGAGAGAGTGAGAGTTGAGATAGTGAGAGTGGAGATAGTCAGAGTGGAGATAGTTTGAGTAGAGATAGTGAGAGTGGAGAGAGTTAGAGTGGAGAGAGTGAGAGTGGAGATAATGAGAGTGGAGATAGTGAGAGTGGAGAGAGTGAGAGTGGAGATATTGAGAGAGGAGATAGTCAGAGTGGAGATAGTGAGAGTGGAGATAGTGAGAGTGGAGAGAGTGAAAGTGAAGATTGTGAGAGTGGAGAGAGTGAGATTGGAGACAGTGAGGGTGGAGATATTGAGAGTGGAGATAGTGAGAGTGGAGATAGTGAGAGTGAAGATAGAGGGATTGGAGAGAGTGAGATTGGAGATAGTGAGAGTTGAGATAGTGTGAGTGGAGATAATGAGAGTGGAGACAGTGAGAGCGGAAATTGTGAGAGTGGAGAGAGTGAGAGTTGAGGTAGTGAGAGTGGAGATAGTCAGAGTGGAGATAGTGTGAGTGGAGATAGTGAGAGTGGAGAGAGTTAGAGTGGAGAGAGTGAGAGTGGAGATAATGAGAGTGGAGATAGTGAGAGTGGAGAGAGTGAGAGTGGAGATATTGAGAGAGGAGATAGTAAGAGTGGAGATAGTGAGAGTGGAGATAGTGAGAGTGGAGATAGTGATAGTGGAGATATTGTAAGTGGAGGAGAGAGTGAGAGTGGAGAAAATGAGAGTGGAGATAGTGAGACTGGAGAGAGGAGAGAGGAGAAACTGTGAGTGCAGATAGTGAGCGTGGAGATATTGAGAGCTGAGATAGCGAGAGCGGAGATAGTGAGAGTGGAGAGAGTGAGAGTGGAGATAGTGAGAGTGGAGATAGTGAGAGTGGAGATAGAGGGATTGGAGAGAGTGAGATTGGAGATAGTGAGAGTTGAGCTAGTGTGAGTGGAGATAGTGAGAGTGGAGATAGTGAGAGCGGGAATGTGAGAGTGGAGAGGGTGAGAGTGGAGATAGTGACAGTGGAGATAGTGAGATTGGGAGATAGTGAGAGTGGAGAGAGTGAGAGTTGAGATAGTGAGAGTGGAGATAGTCAGAGTGGAGATTGTGTGAGTGGAGATAGTGAGAGTGGAGAGAGTTAGAGTGGAGAGAGTGAGAGTGGAGATAATGAGAGTGGAGATAGTGAGAGTGGAGAGAGTGAGAGTGGAGAGAGTGAGAGTGGAGATAGTGAAAATGAAGTTTGAGTGGAGATAGTGAGAGTGGAGATAGTGAATTTGGAGATAGTTAGAGTGCAGATAGTGAAATGGAGAGAGTGAGAGTGGAGATGTGTGAGTGGAGATAGTGAGAGTGGAGATAGTGAGAATGGAGAGAATGTGAGTGGACATAGTGAGAGTGGTGATATTGAGAGTGGAGATTGTGAGAGTGGAGATAGTGAGAGTGGAGAGAGTGAGAGTGGAGATAGTGAGGGTGGATATAGTGAGAGTGGAGAGAGTGAGAAAGGAGATACTGAGAGTGGAGATAGTGAGAGTGGAGATATTGAGAGCTGAGATAGTGAGAGCGGAGATAGTGAGAGTTGGGCTACTGAAAGTGGAAATAGTGAGTGAAGAGATAGTGAGGGTGGAGATCGTGAGAGTGGAGATAGTGAGAGTGGAGATAGTGTGAGTGGAGATAGTGAGAGTGGAGATAGTGAGAATGGAGAGAATGTGAGTGGGCATAGTGAGAGTGGTGATATTGAGAGTGGAGATTGTGAGAGTGGAGATAGTGAGAGTGGAGAGAGTGAGAGTGGAGATAGTGAGGGTGGATATAGTGAGAGTGGAGAGAGTGAGAAAGGAGATACTGAGAGTGGAGATAGTGAGAGTGGAGATATTGAGAGCTGAGATAGTGAGATCGGAGATAGTGAGAGTTGGGCTACTGAAAGTGGAAATAGTGAGTGAAGAGAGAGTGAGGGTGGATATCGTGAGAGTGGAGATAGTGAGAGTGGAGAGAGTGAGAGTGGAGATAGTGAGAGTGGAGATATTGAGAGTAGAGAAAGTGAGAGAGGAGTTAGTGACAGTGGAGTGAGTGAGATTGCGGATAGTGTGAGTGGAGATAGTGAGAATGGAGATAGTGAGAGTGGAGATAGTGAGAGTGGAGAGAGTGAGAGTGGAAATAGTGAGAGCAGAGGGAGTAAGATTGGAGATAGTGAGAGTGGAGATATTGATAATGGAGATAGAGAGAGTGGAGATAATGAGAGTGGAGATAACTGAGATTAGAGAGAGTGAGATTGGAGATAGTGACAGTGGAGATAGTGTGAGTCGAGAAAGTGAGAGTGGAGATAGGGAGAGCGGAGATAGTGAGAGTGGAGTTAGTGAGATTTGAGAGAGTGAGAGTGGAGATTGTGAGATTGGAGATAGTGAGTGCGGAGAAAGTGAGAGTGGAGATAGTGAGAGTGGAGATAGTGATAGAGGAGAGAGTGAGAGTGGAGATAGTGAGAGTGGAGATAGTAAGAGTGGAGATAGTGAGATTGGAGATAAGTGAGAGAGGAGAGAGCGAGAGTGGAGATATTGAGAGTGGAGATAGTGAAAGTAGAGATAGTGAGAGTGGAGAGAGTGAGCGTGGAGATAGTGAGAGTGGACATAGTGAGGCTGGAGAGAGTGAGAGTGGAGAGCGTGAGAGTGGAGATAGTGACAGTGGTGATAGTGAGACTGGAGATAGTGAAAGTGGAGAGAGTGAGATTGGAGAGAGTGAGAGTGGAGATAATAATAGTGGAGACAATGAGAGTGGAGATAGTGACAGTGGTGATAGTCAGAGTGGAGATAGTGAGAGTGGAGAGATTAGGATTTGAGAGAGTGAGAGTGGAGATAATGAGAGTGGAGATAGTGAGAGTGGAGATAGTGAGAGTGGAGAGAGTTAGAGTGGATTGAGTGAGATCGGAGATAGTGAGAGTGGAGATAGTGATAGTGGAGAGAGTGAGAGTGGAGATAGTGACAGTGGAGATAGTGAGATTGGAGATAGTGAGAGTGGAGAGAGTGAGAGTAGAGATAGTGAGAGTGGAGATAGTCAGAGTGGAGATAGTTTGAGTGGAGATAGTGAGAGTGGAGAGAGTTAGAGTGGAGAGAGTGAGAGTGGAGATAATGAGAGTGGAAATAGTGAGAGTGGTGATATTGAAAGTGGAGAGAGTGAGAGTGGAGAAGGTGAGACTGGAGAGAGTGAGAGTGGAGAGAGTGAGAGTGGAGAGAGTGAGAGTGGAGATGGTGAGAGTGGAGATAGTGAGAGTGGAGAGAGTGAGAGTGGAGAGAGTGAGAGTGGAGATAGTGAGAGTGGAGATATTGAGAGTGGAGAGAGAGAGAGTGGAGATAGTGACAGTGGAGATAGTGAGATTGGAGATAGTGAGAGTGGAGAGAGTGAGAGTTGAGATAGTGAGAGTGGAGATAGTCAGAGTGGTGATAGTTTGAGTAGAGATAGTGAGAGTGCAGAGAGTTAGAGTGGAGAGAGTGAGAGTGGAGATAATGAGAGTGGAGATAGTGAGAGTGGAGAGATTGAGAATGGAGATATTGAGAGAGGAGATAGTCAGAGTGGAGATAGTGAGAGTGGAGATAGTGAGAGTGGAGAGAGTGAAAGTGAAGATTGTGAGAGTGGAGATAGTGAGATTGGAGACAGTGAGTGTGGAGATATTGAGAGTGGAGATAGTGAGATTGGAGAAAGTGAGAGTGAAGATAGAGGGATTGGAGAGAGTGAGATTGGAGATAGTGAGAGTTGAGATAGTGTGAGTGGACATAGTGAGAGTGGAGACAGTGAGAGTGGAGATTGTGAGAGTGGAGAGAGTGAGAGTGGAGATAGTGACAGTGGAGATAGTGAGATTGGAGATAGTGAGAGTGGAGAGAGTGAGAGTTGAGATTGTGAGAGTGGAGATAGTCAGAGTGGAGATAGTGTGACTGGAGATAGTGAGAGTGGAGAGAGTTAGAGTGGAGAGAGTGAGAGTGGAGATAATGAGATTGGAGATAGTGAGAGTGGAGAGAGTGAGAGTGGAGATATTGAGAGAGGAGATAGTAAGAGTGGAGATAGTGAGAGTGGAGATAGTGAGAGTGGAGATAGTGATAGTGGAGATATTGAGAGTGGAGGAGAGAGTGAGAGTGGAGAAAGTGAGAGTGGAGATAGTGAGACTGGAGAGAGTGAGAGAGGAGATACTGTGAGTGCAGATAGTGAGAGTGGAGATAGTGAGAGCTGAGATAGTGAGAGCGGAGATAGTGAGAGTTGTGCTAGTGAGAGTGGAGATAGTGAGATTGGAGATAGAGAGAGTGGAGATAGTGAGAGTGGAGATAGTGAGAGTGGAGATAGTGAGAGTGGAGATAGAGGGATTGGAGAGAGTGAGATTGGAGATAGTGAGAGTTGAGCTAGTGTGAGTGGAGATAGTGAGAGTGGAGATAGCGAGAGCGGAGATTGTGAGAGTGGAGAGGGTGAGTGTGGAGATAGTGACAATGGAGATAGGGAGATTGGAGATAGTGAGAGTGGAGAGAGTGAGAGTTGAGATAGTGAGAGTGGAGATACTCAGAGTGGAGATTGTGTGAGTGGAGATAGTGAGAGTGGAGAGTGTTAGAGTGGAGAGAGTGAGAGTGGAGATAATGAGAGTGGAGATAGTGAGAGTGGAGAGAGTGAGAGTGGAGATATTGAGAGAGGAGATAGTCAGAGTGGAGATAGTGAGAGTGGAAATAGTGAGAGTGGAGATAGTTAGAGTGCAGATAGTGAAATGGAGAGAGTGAGAGTGGAGATAGTGTGAGTGGAGATAGTGAGAGTGGAGATAGTGAGAATGGAGAGAATGTGAGTGGACATAGTAAGAGTGGTGATATTGAGAGTGGAGATTGTGAGAGTGGAGATAGTGAGAGTGGAGAGAGTGAGAGTAGAGATAGTGAGGGTGGATATAGTGAGAGTGGAGAGATTGAGAAAGGAGATACTGAGAGTGGAGATAGTGAGAGTGGAGATATTGAGAGCTGAGATAGTGAGAGCGGAGATAGTGAGAGTTGGGCTACTGAAAGTGGAAATAGTGAGTGAAGAGATAGTGAGGGTGGAGATAGTGAGAGTGGAGAGAGTGGGAGTGGAGAGAGTGAGAGTAGAGATAGTGAGAGTGGAGGTAGTGAGAGTGGAGATAGTGACAGTGGAGATAGTGAGAGTGTCGAGAGATAGAGTGGAGAGAGTGAGAGTGGAGATAGTGCGATTGGAGATAGTGATATTGGAGAGAGTCCGAGTGGAGATAGTGAGAGTGGAGATAGTGAGAGTGGAGAGAGTCTGAGTGGAGATAGTGAGAGAGGAGAGAGTGAGAGTGGAGAGAGTGAGAGTAGAGAGAGTGCGAGTGGAGATAGTGAGAGTGGAGATAGTGAGAGTGGAGATAGTGAGAGTGGAGATAGTGAGAGTGTCGAGAGATATAGTGGAGAGAGTGAGAGTGGAGATAGTGAGAGTGGAGATAGTGAGAGTGGAGATAGTGAGATTGGAGATAAGTGAGAGTGGAGAGAGTTAGAGTGGAGATAATAAGAGTGGAGACAATGAGAGTGGACATAGTGACAGTGGTGATAGTCAGAGTGGAGATAGTGAGAGTGGAGAGATTAGGAGTTGAGAGAGTGAGAGTGGAGATAATGAGAGTGGAGATAATGAGAGTGGAGATAGTGAGAGTGGAGAGAGTTAGAGTGGATGGAGTGAGATCGGAGATAGTGAGAGTGGAGATAGTGATAGTGGAGAGAGTGAGAGTGGAGATATTGAGAGTGGAGATATTCAGAGTGGAGATAGTGGGAAAGGAGATAGTGAGTGTGGAGATAGTGAGAGTGGAGATAGTGAGAGTGGAGAGAGTGAGAGTGAAGATGGTGAAAGTGGAGATAGTGAGAGTGGAGATAGTGAGAGTGGAGGTAGTGAGAGTGGAGAGAGTGAAAGTGAAGATTGTGAGAGTGGAGAGAGTGAGATTGGCGACAGTGAGTGTGGAGATATTGAGAGTGGAGATAGTGAGATTGGAGATAGTGAGAGTGGAGATAGAGGGATTGGAGAGAGTGAGATTGGAGATAGTGAGAGTTGAGATAGTGTGAGTGGAGATAGTGAGAGTGGAGACAGTGAGAGCGGAGATTGTGAGAGTGGAGAGAGTGAGAGTGGAGATAGTGACAGTGGAGATAGTGAGATTGGAGATAGTGAGAGTGGAGAGAGTGAGAGTTCAGATAGTGAGAGTGGAGATAGTCAGAGTGGAGATAGTGTGACTGGAGATAGTGAGAGTGGAGAGAGTTAGAGTGGAGAGAGTGAGAGTGGAGATAATGAGAGTGGAGATAGTGAGAGTGGAGAGAGGGAGAGTGGAGATATTGAGAGAGGAGATAGTAAGAGTGGAGATAGTGAGAGTGGAGATAGTGAGAGTGGAGATAGTGATAGTGGAGATATTGAGAGTGGAGGAGAGAGTGAGAGTGGAGAAAGTGAGAGTGGAGATAGTGAGACTGGAGAGAGTGAGAGAGGAGATACTGTGAGTGCAGATAGTGAGAGTGGAGATAGTGAGAGCTGAGATAGTGAGAGCGGAGATAGTGAGAGTTGTGCTAGTGAGAGTGGAGATAGTGAGATTGGAGATAGTGAGAGTGGAGATAGTGAGAGTGGAGATAGTGAGAGTGGAGATAGTGAGAGTGGAGATAGAGGGATTGGAGAGAGTGAGATTGGAGATAGTGAGAGTTGAGCTAGTGTGAGTGGAGATAGTGAGAGTGGAGATAGCGAGAGCGGAAATTGTGAGAGTGGAGAGGGTGAGGTTGGAGATAGTGAGAGTGGAGAGAGTGAGAGTAGAGATAGTGAGAGTGGAGATAGTCAGAGTGGAGATTGTGTGAGTGGAGATAGTGAGAGTGGAGAGAGTTAGAGTGGAGAGAGTGAGAGTGGAGATAATGAGAGTGGAGATAGTGAGAGTGGAGATATTGAGAGTAGAGAAAGTGAGAGAGGAGTTAGTGACAGTGGAGTGAGTGAGACTGCGGATAGTGTGAGTGGAGATAGTGAGAGTGGAGATAGTGAGAGTGGAGATAGTGAGAGTGGAGAGAGTGAGAGTGGAAATAGTGAGAGGAGAGGGAGTAAGATTGGACATAGTGAGAGTGGAGATATTGATAATGGAGATAGTGAGAGTGGAGATAATGAGATTAGAGAGAGTGAGATTAGAGATAGTGACAGTGGAGATAGTGTGATTCGAGAAAGTGAGAGTGGAGATAGTGAGAGTGGAGTTAGTGAGAGTTGAGAGACTGAGAGTGGAGATTGTGAGATTGGAGATAGTGAGAGCAGAGAAAGTGAGAGTGGATATAGTGAGATTCGAGATAGTGATAGCGGAGATAAATAGAGTGGAGATAGTAAGATTGAGAGATAGTGAGAGAGGAGATAGTGAGAGTGGAGATAGTGATAGAGGAGAGAGTGAGAGTGGAGATAGTGAGAGTGGAGATAGTGAGAGTGGAGATAGTGAGATTGGAGATAAGTGAGAGTGGAGAGAGTTAGAGTGGAGATAATAAGAGTGGAGACAATGAGAGTGGACATAGTGACAGTGGTGATAGTCAGAGTGGAGATAGTGAGAGTGGAGAGATTAGGAGTTGAGAGAGTGAGAGTGGAGATAATGAGAGTGGAGATAATGAGAGTGGAGATAGTGAGAGTGGAGAGAGTTAGAGTGGATGGAGTGAGATCGGAGATAGTGAGAGTGGAGATAGTGATAGTGGAGAGAGTGAGAGTGGAGATATTGAGAGTGGAGATATTCAGAGTGGAGATAGTGGGAAAGGAGATAGTGAGTGTGGAGATAGTGAGAGTGGAGATAGTGAGAGTGGAGAGAGTGAGAGTGAAGATGGTGAAAGTGGAGATAGTGAGAGTGGAGATAGTGAGAGTGGAGATAGTGAGAGTGGAGAGAGTGAAAGTGAAGATTGTGAGAGTGGAGAGAGTGAGATTGGAGACAGTGAGTGTGGAGATATTGAGAGTGGAGATAGTGAGATTGGAGATAGTGAGAGTGGAGATAGAGGGATTGGAGAGAGTGAGATTGGAGATAGTGAGAGTTGAGATAGTGTGAGTGGAGATAGTGAGAGTGGAGACAGTGAGAGGGGAGATTGTGAGAGTGGAGAGAGTGAGAGTGGAGATAGTGACAGTGGAGATAGTGAGATTGGAGATAGTGAGAGTGGAGAGAGTGAGAGTTCAGATAGTGAGAGTGGAGATAGTCAGAGTGGAGATAGTGTGACTGGAGATAGTGAGAGTGGAGAGAGTTAGAGTGGAGAGAGTGAGAGTGGAGATAATGAGAGTGGAGATAGTGAGAGTGGAGAGAGTGAGAGTGGAGATATTGAGAGAGGAGATAGTAAGAGTGGAGATAGTGAGAGTGGAGATAGTGAGAGTGGAGATAGTGATAGAGGAGATATTGAGAGTGGAGGAGAGAGTGAGAGTGGAGAAAGTGAGAGTGGAGATAGTGAGACTGGAGAGAGTGAGAGAGGAGATACTGTGAGTGCAGATAGTGAGAGTGGAGATAGTGAGAGCTGAGATAGTGAGAGCGGAGATAGTGAGAGTGGAGATAGAGGGATTGGAGAGAGTGAGATTGGAGATAGTGAGAGTTGAGCTAGTGTGAGTGGAGATAGTGAGAGTGGAGATAGCGAGAGCGGAAATTGTGAGAGTGGAGAGGGTGAGAGTGGAGATAGTGACAATGGAGATAGGGAGATTGGAGATAGTGAGAGTGGAGAGAGTGAGAGTAGAGATAGTGAGAGTGGAGATAGTCAGAGTGGAGATTGTGTGAGTGGAGATAGTGAGAGTGGAGAGAGTTAGAGTGGAGAGAGTGAGAGTGGAGATAATGAGAGTGGAGATAGTGAGAGTGGAGATATTGAGAGTAGAGAAAGTGAGAGAGGAGTTAGTGACAGTGGAGTGAGTGAGACTGCGGATAGTGTGAGTGGAGATAGTGAGAGTGGAGATAGTGAGAGTGGAGATAGTGAGAGTGGAGAGAGTGAGAGTGGAAATAGTGAGAGGAGAGGGAGTAAGATTGGAGATAGTGAGAGTGGAGATATTGATAATGGAGATAGTGAGAGTGGAGATAATGAGATTAGAGAGAGTGAGATTAGAGATAGTGACAGTGGAGATAGTGTGATTCGAGAAAGTGAGAGTGGAGATAGTGAGAGTGGAGATAGTGAGAGTGGAGTTAGTGAGAGTTGAGAGACTGAGAGTGGAGATTGTGAGATTGGAGATAGTGAGAGCGGAGAAAGTGAGAGTGGATATAGTGAGATTCGAGATAGTGATAGCGGAGATAAATAGAGTGGAGATAGTAAGATTGAGAGATAGTGAGAGAGGAGATAGTGAGAGTGGAGATAGTGATAGAGGAGAGAGTGAGAGTGGAGATAGTGAGAGTGGAGATAGTGAGAGTGGAGATAGTGAGATTGGAGATAAGTGAGAGTGGAGAGAGTTAGAGTGGAGATAATAAGAGTGGAGACAATGAGAGTGGACATAGTGACAGTGGTGATAGTCAGAGTGGAGATAGTGAGAGTGGAGAGATTAGGAGTTGAGAGAGTGAGAGTGGAGATAATGAGAGTGGAGATAATGAGAGTGGAGATAGTGAGAGTGGAGAGAGTTAGAGTGGATGGAGTGAGATCGGAGATAGTGAGAGTGGAGATAGTGATACTGGAGAGAGTGAGAGTGGAGATAGTGAAAGTGGAGATAGTGAGAGTGGAGATAGTGAGAGTGCAGAGAGTGAAAGTGAAGATTGTGAGAGCGGAGAGAGTGAGATTGGAGATAGTGAGAGTGGAGATATTGAGAGTGGAGATAGTGAGAGTGGAGATAGTGAGAGTGGAGATAGACGGATGGAGAGAGTGAGATTGGAGATATTGAGAGTTGAGAATGTGTGATTGGAGATAGTGAGAGTGGAGAGTGTGAGAGCGGAGATTGTGAGAGTGGGTTAGTGAGAGTGGAGATAGTGAGAGTGGAGATTGTGAGATTGGAGATAGTGAAAGTGGAGAGAGTGAGAGCGAAGCTAGTGAGAGTGTAGATAGTGAGAACGGAGATAGGGAGAGAGGAGATAGTGAGAGTAGAGAGAGTGAGAGTGGAGAGAGTGAGAGTGGATATAGTGAGAGTGGAGATAGTGAGGTAGGAGAGAGTGACAGTGGAGATAGCGAGAGAGGACATAGTGAGAGTGGAGTTAGTGAGAGAGGAGATAGTGAGAGTGGAGATATTGAGAGTGGAGATAGTGAGAGCGGATATAGTGAGAGAGGACAGTGTGAGAGTGGAGATAATGAGGGTGGAGTGCGTGAGAGTGAAGATAGTGAGAGTGGAGAGAGTGAGAGTGGAGATAGTGAGAGCGGAGAGGGTGAGAGTGGAGATATTGAGAGAGGAGATTGTGAGAGCGGAGAGAGTGAGAGTGGAGAGAGTGAGAGTGGAGATAGTGATTATGGAGAAAGTGAGAGTGGAGATAGTGAGAGTGGAGTTAGAGAGAGTGGAGAGAGTGAGAGTGGAGATAGTGAAAGTGGAGATAGTGAGAGAGGTGAGACAGGGATGGAGATAGCGAGTGTGGAGATAGTGATAGTGGTGATAGTGAGTGTGGAGATATTGAGAGTGCAGAGAGTTAGAGTAGAGATAGCGAGAGTGGAGATAGTGAGAGTAGAGACAGTGAGAGTAGAGAGAGTGATAGTGGAGATAATGAGAGCGGAGATCATGAGAGTGGAGAGACTGAGATTGGAGATAGTGATATTGGAGATAGTGAGGAGTGGGGATAGTGAAGTGGAGAGAGTGCGATTGGAGATAGTGAGAGTGGAGATAGTGAGAGTGGAGCTAGTGAGATTGGAGATAGTGAGAGTGGAGATAGTGAGAGCGGAGATAGTGAGAGTGGATTTAGTGAGAGTGGCGAGAATCAGAGTGGAGATAGTGAGAGTGGAGATAGTGAGAGTGGAGAGAGTGACAGTGGAGATAGAGAGCGTGGAGTTATGAGAGCGGAGATAGTGAGAGGGGAGATAATGAGAGTGGAGATAGCGAGATTGGAGAGAGTGAGAGTGAAGAGACTGAGAGTGGAGAGATTGAGAGTGGCGATAGTGAGAGTGGAGAGATTGATATTGGAGATAGTGAGAGGGGAGAGAGTGAGAGTGGAGATAGTGAGAGTGGAGTTAGTGAGAGAGCAGTTAGTGAGATTGGAGATAGTGAGAGAGGAGATAGTGAGAGTGGAGAAAATGAGAGTGGAGATAGTGAGAGCGAAGATAGTGAGAGTGGAGATAGTGAGACTGGAGAGAGTGAGAGTGGAGAGAGTGAAAGTGGAGAGAGTGAAAGTGGAGATAGTGAGAGTGGAGAAAGTGAGATTGGAATTAATGAGAGTGGAGAGTGTGAGAGTGAGATAGTGAAGATGAGAGCGGAGACAGTGAGAGTGGAGATAGTGAGAGTGGAGAGAGTGAGAGTGGAGATAGAGAGAGTGGAGAGAGTGAAAGCGGAGATAGTGAGAGTGGAGATAGTGAGAGTGGAGATAGTGAGAGTGGAGAGACTAAGATTGGAGAGAGTGAGAGTGGAGATAATGAGGGTGGAGTGCGTGAGAGTGAAGATAGTGAGAGTGGAGATAGTGAGAGTGGAGATAGTGAGAGTGGAGATTGTGAGAGCGGAGAGAGTGAGAGTGGAGAGAGTGAGTGTGGAGATAGTGATTATGGAGAAAGTGAGAGTGGAGATAGTGAGAGAGGAGTTAGTGAGAGTGGAGAGAGTGAGAGAGGAGCTAATGAAAGTGGAGATAGTGAGAGTGGTGAGACTGGGAGGGAGATAGCGAGTTTGGAGATAGTGATAGTGGAGATAGTGAGTGTGGAGATATTGAGAGTGGAGAGAGTTAGAGTGGAGATAGTGAGAGTGGAGATAGTGAGAGTAGAGACAGTGAGAGTGGAGAGAGTGATAGTGGAGATAGTGAGAGTGGAGATCATGAGAGTGGAGAGACTGAGATTGGAGATAGTGATATTGGAGATAGTGAGAGTGGGGATAGTGGGAGTGGAGAGAGTGCGATTGGAGATAGTGAGAGTGGAGATAGTGAGAGTGGAACTAGTGAGATTGGAGAAAGTGAGAGTGGAGATATTGAGAGCGGAGATAGTGAGAGTGGATTTAGTGAGAGTGGCGAGAATGAGAGTGGAGATAGTGAGAGTGGAGATAGTGAGAGTGGAGAGAGTGACAGTGGAGATAGAGAGCGTGCAGATATGAGAGCGGAGATAGTGAGAGTGGAGATAATGAGAGTGGAGATAGTTAAAGTGGATACAGAGAGATTGGAGATAGTGAGAGTGGAGAGATTGATATTGGAGATAGTGAGAGTGGAGAGATTGATATTGGAGATAGTGAGAGGGGAGAGAGTGAGGGTGGAGATAGTGAGAGTGGAGTTAGTGTGAGAGGAGATCGTGAGTTTGGAGAGAGTGAGAGAGGAGATAGTGAGAGTGGAGATAGTGAGAGTGGAGAGAGTGAGAGAGGAGAGTGTGAGCGTGGACAGAGTTAGAGTGGTGATAGTGAGACTGTAGAGAGTGAGAGTGGTGATAGTGAGAGTGGAGGTTGTGAGAGTGGAGATAGTGAGAGTGGAGAGAGTGAGAGCGGAGATAGTGAGAGTGGAGATAGTTGGAGAGAGTGAGAGTGGAGAGAGAGAGAGTGGAGAGAGTGAGAGCGGAGATAGTGAGAGTGGAGATAGTGAGAGTGGAGATAGTGAGAGTGGAGAGAGTGAGAGTGGAGAGAGTGAGCTTGGAGAGAGTGAGAGTGGAGATAGTCTGATGGAGATAGTGAGATTGGAGTTAGTGACAGTGGAGAGAGTGAGATTGAGAATAGTCTGAGTGGAGAGAGTGAGAGTGGAGATAGTGAGAGTGGAGATAGTGAGAGTGGAGAGAGTGAGAGTGGAAATAGTGAGAGCGGAGGGAGTAAGATTGGAGATAGTGATAGTGGAGATACTGATCGTGGAGATAGTGAGAGTGGAGAAAGTGAGAGTGGAGATAATGAGATTGGAGAGACTGAGATTGGAGAGAGTGACAGTGGAGTTAGTGAGAGTGGTGGTAGTGAGAGCGGAGAGAGTGAGAGTGGAGATATTGAGAGTGGAGATTGTGAGAGGGGAGAGAGTGAGAGTGGAGAGAGTGAGAATGGAGATAGAGATTATGGAGAAAGTGAGAGTGCAGATAGTGAGAGTGGAGAGAGTGAGAGTGGTGAGACTGGGAGTGGAGATAGCGAGTGTGGAGATAGTGATAGTGGAGATAGTGAGTGTGGAGATATTGAGATTGGAGAGAGTTAGAGTGGAGATAGTGAGAGTGGCGAGAATGAGAGTGGAGATAGTGAGAGTGGAGATAGTGAGAGTGGAGAGAGTGACAGTGGAGATAGAGAGTGTGTAGATACGAGAGCGGAGATAGTGAGAGTGGAGATAGTGAGAGCGGAGAGAGTGAGAGTGGAGATATTGAGAGTGGAGATTGTGAGAGGGGAGAGAGTGAGAGTGGAGATAGGGAGAGTGGAGATTGTGAGAGTGGAGATAGTGAGAGCGGAGATAGTGAGTGTGGAGATAATGAGAGTGGAGATAGTGAGAGAGGAAACAGTGAGAGTGGAGATAGTGAGAGTGGATACAGTGAGAGTGGATACAGTGAGAGTGGAGATTGTGAGACTGGTGACAGTGAGAGTGCAGAGAGTGAGAGTGGAGATAGTGAGTGTGGAGATATTGAGAGAGGAGAGAGTGAGAGTGGAGATATTGACTGTGGAGAGAGTGAGAGTGGAGATAGTGAGAGTGGAGAGAGTGTGAGTGGACATAGTGAGAGTGGAGATATTGAGAGTGGAGATTGTGAGAGTGGAGATAGTGAAAGTGGAGATAGTGAGAGTGGAGATAGTGAGTGTGGAGATAATGAGAGTGGAGATAGTGAGAGAGGAAACAGTGAGAGTGGAGATAGTGAGAGTGGATACAGTGAGAGTGGATACAGTGAGAGTGGAGATTGTGAGACTGGTGACAGTGAGAGTGCAGAGAGTGAGAGTGGAGATAGTGAGTGTGGAGATATTGAGAGAGGAGAGAGTGAGAGTGGAGATATTGACTGTGGAGAGAGTGAGAGTGGAGATAGTGAGAGTGGAGAGAGTGTGAGTGGACATAGTGAGAGTGGAGATATTGAGAGTGGAGATTGTGAGAGTGGAGATAGTGAAAGTGGAGATAGTGAGAGTGGAGATAGTGAGAGTGGAGAGAGTGTGAGTGGACATAGTGAGAGTGGAGATATTGAGAGTGGAGAATGTGAGAGTGCAGATAGTGAGTTTGGAGATAGTGAGAGTGGAGATAGTGAGAGTGGAGATAGTGAGAGTGGAGAGAGTGAGAGAGGAGATACTGAGAGTGGAGATATTGAGAGTGGAGATATTGAGAGCTGAGATAATGAGAGCGGAGACAGTGAGAGCTGTGCTACTGAAAGTGGAGATAGTGAGAGTGGAGATAGTGAGGGTGGAGATTGTGAGACTGAAGAGATGAGACTGGAGAGAGTGAGAGTGTAGATAGTGAGAGTGGAGGTAGTGAGAGCGGATATAGCGAGAGAGGACAGAGTGAGAGTGGAGATATTGAGTGTGGAGAGAGTGAGAGTGGAGATTGAGAGAGTGGTGATAGTGAGAGTGGAGATAGTGAGAGCGGAGAGAGTGAGAGTGGAGATAGTGAGTGTGGAGAGAGTGAGAGTGGAGATATTGAGAGTGGAAATTGTGAGAGCGGATAGAGTAGGAGTGGAGAGAGTGAGAGTGGAGATAGTGAGTATGGAGAGAGTGATATTTGAGATATTGAAAGTGTAGTTAGTGAGAATGGAGAAAGTGAGAGTGGAGATAGTGAGAGTGGAGATAGTGAGAGTGGAGAGACTGAGAGTGGAGATAGTGAGAGCGGAGATACTGAGAGTGGAGATTGTGAGTGTGGAGATAGTGAGAGTGGAGAGAGTTAGAGTGGAGATAATGAGAGAGAAGATAGTGAGAGTAGAGATAGTGATAGTGGAGAGAGTGATAGTGGAGATAATGAGAGCGGAGTGAGTGAGAGTGGAGATAGTGAGAGTGGAGATAGTGAGTGTGGAGAGCGTGAGAGTGGTGATAGTGACAGCGGAGATAGTGAGAGTGGAGAGAGTGAGAGTGGAGATAGTGACAGCGGAGATAGTGAGAGTGGAGATAGTGAGAGTGGAGAGAGTGAGTGGAGATAGTGAGAGTGGAGATAGTGAGAGTGGTGATAATGAGATTAGAGAGAGAGAGATTGGAGATAGTGAGAGGGGAGATTGTGTGAGTGAAGATAGTGAGACTGGAGGTAGTGAGAGTGGAGAGAGTGAG
>NW_027600293.1:5000-16254 GCF_964194155.1 Cetorhinus maximus | reverse complement strand
CCTCTCTCACTCTCTCTCTTTCTCCCCCCGCTCTCTCTCTCTATCACTCTCTCTCTTTCTCCCCCCCCTCTCTCTCTCTCTCTCTCTCTTTCTCTCTACCCCTCTCCCCCTCTCTGTCCCCCTCTCCCTCTCTCTGTCTGTCCCTCTCTTTTCAGCTGCCTTCTCACTCTCGCTCGCTCTCTTCACCTCCCCCCTCTGGGACCGGGTGTCACAGTGCGTTAGATACACTGTCCTTTTCCCCTCTGGGACCGGGCGTCACAGTGCGTTAGATACACTGTCCTTTCCCCCTCTGGGACCGGGTGTCACAGTGCGTTAGATACACTGTCCTTTCCCCCTCTGGGACCGGGTGTCACAGTGCGTTAGATACGCTGTCCTTTCCCCCTCTGGGACCGGGTGTCACAGTGCGTTAGATACGCTGTCCTTTCCCCCTCTGGGACCGGGTGTCACAGTGCGTTAGATACACTGTCCTTTCCCCCTCTGGGACCGGGTGTCACAGTGCGTTAGATACACTGTCCTTTCCCCCTCTGGGACCGGGTGTCACAGTGCGTTAGATACGCTGTCCTTTCCCCCTCTGGGACCGGGTGTCACAGTGCGTTAGATACACTGTCCTTTCCCCCTCTGGGACCGGGTGTCACAGTGCGTTAGATACACTGTCCTTTCCCTCTCTGGGACCGGGTGTCACAGTGCGTTAGATACACTGTCCTTTCCCCCCTCTGGGACCGGGTTTGTGGCAGCAGGGCCCCGTGCTCCTTCAGGATCAGACACGCGCCGCCCCTCAGTCCCTGACTGCAAGTGAGGAGAGTGAGACACAGACCTTTTCAACTCCGTACTGACTGGTTCAGGGACTCTCTCTCTCTCAGCGCATCGACTCGGTCGCTCTCGTTTGGCGAGGTGCCGGAGAGTGGAGTCACCCGTTGGCCCTCCGCTGGCCAGCAGGTGCACGGTGGGGCCCACCGTCTGGGCGTTTTGCCCCTTTTAAGTGGGCGCTTCAGCAACATGGCGACTAACTGGGGGGTCCCACAAACTAGCACTTCCAGTTTCAAGTTTCCAAAATGGCCTCCGCTTTGCGGTGGGGCGGGAATGCAGCACGCGTCTCGGCTGTGTTGGGTAGGCGGTGACAGACTGTGCTCCTCGAGGCGAGGGCCGGCGATGGTGGGGCCGGCGATGGTGGGGCCCACTGGCTCATGTTGCCCTTTGAAGGAGCGACGGCGCCGCCTGGCGTAGCCTGTGCTGGCCACCAGGAGGCGCTGTGATCCACTCTCTGGTTCCACCTGGTGGCCAAGGTGGGGAAGTGCAGGACAGGTGTACTTCATTCACCCCAGGATTCTCCCAAGGGCAACAACTTCTACTTTGATTCACTTTTAAATCCCTCTTTTTCCTTCCCTCTCTCCCTTCCCCCTCTCTCCCTCCCCCTCTCTCTCCCTCCCCCTCTCTCTCCCTCCCTCCCTCTCTCCCTCCCCCCCTCCCTCCCCCCTCTCTCTCCCTCCCCCCCTCTCTCCCTCCCCCCTCTCTCCCTCCCCCTCTCTCCCTCCCTCCCCCCCTCTCCCTCCCCCCCTCTCCCTCCCCCCCCTCTCTCCCTCCCCCCCTCTCTCCCTCCCCCCCTCTCTCCCTCCCCCCCCTCTCCCTCCCCCCCTCTCCCTCCCCCTCTCTCCCTCCCCCCTCTCTCCCTCCCCCCCTCTCTCCCTCCCCCCCTCTCTCCCTCCCCCCCTCTCTCCCTCCCCCCCTCTCTCCCTCCCCCCCTCTCTCCCTCCCCCCCTCTCTCCCTCCCCCCCTCTCTCCCTCCCCCCCTCTCTCCCTCCCCCCCTCTCTCCCTCCCCCCCTCTCTCCCTCCCCCCCTCTCTCCCTCCCCCCCTCTCTCCCTCCCCCCCTCTCTCCCTCCCCCCCTCTCTCCCTCCCCCCCTCTCTCCCTCCCCCTCTCTCTCTCTCCCCCCCCAGTCTCTCTCTCCCCCCCCCAGTCTCTCTCTCTCCCCCCCAGTCTCTCTCTCTCCCCCCCCCTCTCTCTCTCTCCCCCCCAGTCTCTCTCTCTCCCCCCCCCCTCTCTCTCTCTCCCCCCCCAGTCTCTCTCTCCCCCCCCAGTCTCTCTCTCTCTCCCCCCCAGTCTCTCTCTCTCCCCCCCCCCCTCTCTCTCTCTCCCCCCCCAGTCTCTCTCTCAGTGGAGAGGGAGGGGATGTGGAGTGGTGTGAGTGTGTGGACAGACCCTGGACGGGCTCTCGGTGAGCTGGGGACAGAGGCTGAAGTCGCGGAGCCCTGGGGGTGGGGTAGGGAGGAAGTTCCCCAGTGAAATCTGAGATGGGACAGGAGGGAGCTGGGCCTGTGAAATGGGGTAAGGCAGGAGTTCCACCCCCAGCTGGGGGAGGGTGGGGGTAGACTAACGGGGGCAATGGGGAAGTTTCAGTGCTGGTGACCTGCCTGGATCTGAGGTTTAACCCTCGCTCGCTCGCTCACACCACTCTCCCCACTGGGGCTCTGTCACTGGACCCAGCAGAGCTCAGTCTGAAAGGGTCTGTACCTCCTCAGCCTGAAGAGATTTCCCCTCACTCCAATCTGTGCTTACCTTCCTGTGAGACAAACACACAAACCCTCCCTCCCTCTCTCCCTCTCACTCCCTCTCACTCCCTCACACTCCCTCCCCCTCTCCCTCTGTCTCTCCCTCCCTCCTTCCCATTCTCCCTCTCTCTCTCTCCTTCCCTCCCTCCCTCCTCTCTCTCCCTCCCTCCCTCCCATTCTCCCTCCCCCTCTCCCTCTCTCCTTCCCTTCCTCCCCCCTCACTCTCTCTCTCTCTCTCTCTCTCCCTCTCACTCTCCCTCCCTCCCTCCCCCTCACACTCCCTCCCCCTCTCACTCTCTCTCTCCCTCTCACTCTCTCCCTCCCCCTCTCACTCCCTCCCTCTCTCACTCTCCCTCTCCCTCCCTCCCTCTACCTCTCCCTCTCCCTCTCATTCTTCCTCTCTCTCACTCCCTCTCACTCTCACTCTCTCTCTCTCTCTCTCTCTCTCTCCCCCTCCCCCTCTCACTCTCACTCCCTCTCTCTCCCCCTCCCTCCCTGTCTCTCCCCCTCCCTCCCCAGCTAAAATCATGTTCACCTGTGCCGGACACGGATAGTTGGCAGTGTTACCAGCCTGAAAAGTCCAGACCCCCCCCTTTTTGAAAGGGGGAAGCTGGGGGCAGGAATGGTGTCAGGGAGGGTTGTGGTGGGTGGTGGGGGGACGTGAACCCTTACTCTTCAACTGGGGGAGGGAGGAGGTCTGGAAGCAGATGAGTGGTGCGGTGGGGGGAGAGGCGTGAGGAGAAGTGACATTTCTCTCTCTGTCTCTCTCTGTCTCTCTCTCTCTCGCTCCCTCCCCCTCGCTACCTCCCTCTCTGCCGAGGGGTAGCGCTGGGCCAGCCGGACTTGTACCGAGACACAAGGGGGAGTTTGAGAAGCGAAATATTGTGTAAAATATTGTAGATGAGAACGGAAACTGACAGGGGGACGGGCAATCTTTTAAATGCCGAGGCTGTTTCTTGTAGAAACAAAGGTGTTCACTAATGTAAATACGTTTCTTCTTCAATTTCTTTAATAAGATCTGTACAGGAGTTTTTTTTTGGTTTAAATTGATGTTGACTTTTTTGAAGCTGCAGCAATGAGCGAAAATAAAGTTTGAAGTAAAAAATATATATATTATATACGTTGCATCGTTTCGGCCGCGTGCAACTCGAGTCGGGTTCACGAGAGTGCCGAATCATGGAGGAGCAACAACAATTTATACCGCACGAGGAGAGAACGCTGATCGGTTGGCAAGTAGGCCCTGGTTGGCAGAGGCATTCCTGGCACCAGAGAACAGTTAACTGCCAGGCTTTTGTTGAAATTCAAATGGTCGACTCTGGTCAAGGCATTGCCGTGAGGAATGGAGCAGGGAATGGCTGTCCCCTCCAAACTCTGAGGAAGAGCCATTCGGAGTCAAAACGTTAATTGTTTTTCTCTCTCTCTCTCTCTCTCTCTCTCTCTCCAGAGATGCTGTTAGACCTGCTGAGTTTTTCCAGCATTTTCTGTTTCTGCCTCTCCGAGCTTATGTTTAGTTGAAAGAGGCGCAATGCGTGGACATGCTCCCCCGCTTGGCAAAGTACAGGGCCCCTGTGTATCAGTATCGTCAATGACCTTCCATCATGAGGTCGGAAGTGGAGATGTTCGTTAGTGATTGCACAATGTTCACCATTCGCAACTCCTCAGATACTGAAGCAGCCCATGTGCAAATGCAGCAAGACCTGGACCATATCCAGGCTTGGGCTGACAAGTGGAAAGTAACATTCGCACCACACAAGTGCCAGGTAATGACCATCTCCAGCAAGAGAGAATCCAACCATCGCCCCTTGACATTCAATGGCATTACCATCGCTGAATCCCCCACTATCAACATCCTGGGGGTTACCATTGACCAGAAACTGAACTGGACCAGCCATATAAATACTGTGGCTACAAGAGCAGGTCAGAGGCTGAGAATCCTGCGGAGAGTAACTCACCACCTGACTCCCCAAAGCCTGTCCACCATCTACAAGGCACAAGTCAGGAGTGTGATGGGATACTCCCCACTTGCCTGGATGAGTGCGGCTCCCACAACACTCAAGAAGCTCGACACCGTCCAGGACAAAGCAGCCCCGCTTGATCGGCATCCCATCCAGAAACATTCACTCCCTCCACCACCGACGCACAGTAGCAGCAGTGTGTGTACCATCTACAAGATGCACTGCAGCGACTCACCAAGGCTCCTTCAACAGTGAAGGCGCGTAAGGAAGCCCTGACACACGGGTTCAACTACAGCAGACACTGACAAGGGGCCGGGGGTTAGGGGTCGTCCCATCGAAGGCACGTTTCCCGTGGAAGCCGACAAAGATGCGAGAGGGACTCCCCCCTCGATGTCTTAAATTCCCTCGAAAGTTTAATCGAAATTTAAACAAAAGCTTAGGGTTGGGGGAATGGTGGGGTGCAGCCATTCCCTGGTTCATTCCTCACTGGCAAATTGGTTGACCTGCCTGGCTTGAATTTTGAACAAAAAGCTTGGCAGTTAACTGTCCCCCGGTGCGTTTTCCCCCAAGGTGACGTCCCTCCCAATCAGAGCCCACTTGCCAACCAATCTGCACTCTCCTCTCGTGCAGTATAAATTGTTGCTCCCTTTGACGTTGGGTATTGTGAACCTGTCCTGATGAGGAGCTGCTCTCTGCTTTTTCCCCAGCAATACTTAAATAAAAAAGCTCGAGATTCCGTTCACTCCGCCCGTCACGTTTAAGGTCAGGTCTTGGTGATCGTCATGGCTGACCAGGAAAGGGTTTGCCCCCGCAGTTGGCCCTCGTGTTCACAGCTCAAAGACAGGCCGTTCAGCCCCTCTTCCCCCACCGTGCTGGTGTTCCTGCCCCCACACCAGCCTCCTCCCACCCCCCCATCTTCATCTCCCCACCACCCACACCTACTCCTCCCTCCCTCCTGTGTTTATCCAGCTTCCCCACTCCCCACCCCCACCTTAAATCACTCGACACGATTCCCCTCTCCCCGTGGGAGCGAGTCCCACACTCTCCCCGCTCTCCGGGGTAAAGACGTTTCTCCCCAATTCCCCGTTGGGATTTATCAGTGACTCTCTTATATTGACAGACCCCCCACCCCCTCCCCCTCCAGCCCGAGTTCTGGTCTCGCCCGCAAGGGGAAACATCTTCTCTACGTCTACCCCCATCGAAACCCCTTTCGTTATTTCAAAGATCTCGATCAGGTCACCCCCTCGGCCTTCTCTGTTCTAGAGAGAAGAGCCCCAGCCTGTTCAATCCTTCCTGATATTTATAACCTCTCCGTTCTGGTATCAGGCTGGTAAATCCTTGATATACCTTCTCCTGTATCTCTCTAACCCTTTAATAATACGGAGACTGGGACTGTGCACAGTGCTCCCAGTGTGGTCTAACCGAGGGATACGGAGACCGGGACTGTGCACGGTGCTCCGAGTGTGGTCTAACCGAGGGATACGGAGACCGGGACTGTGCACGGTGCTCCGAGTGTGGTCCAACCGAGGGATACGGAGACCGGGACTGTGCACGGTGCTCCGAGTGTGGTCCAACCGAGGGATACGGAGACCGGGACTGTGCACGGTGCTCCGAGTGTGGTCCAACCGAGGGATACGGAGACCGGGACTGTGCACGGTGCTCTGAGTGTGGTCTAACCGAGGGATACAGAGACCGGGACTGTGCACGGTGCTCCGAGTGTGGTCTAACCGAGGGATAGGGAGACCGGGACTGTGCACAGTGCTCCGAGTGTGGTCTAACCGAGGGACACGGAGACCGGGACTGTGCACGGCGTTCCAAGTGTTGTCTAACCGAGGGATAGGGAGACCGGGACTGTGCACGGTGCTCCGAGTGTGGTCTAACCGAGGGATAGGGAGACCGGGACTGTGCACGGTGCTCCGAGTGTGGTCTAACCGAGGGATAGGGAGACCGAGACTGTGCACGGTGCTCCGAGTGTGGTCTAACCGAGGGATAGGGAGACCGAGACTGCACGGTGCTCCGAGTGTGGTCTAACCCAGATTCTACGAAAGTGAACACACACTTCTGCTTTCTGAGTTCTGTTGGTTTGTGGATGAAAACCAGGATGTTTTCCAGTGTCTAAGCATTGATGTTGTTGGCCGGACGTGGTGAGGTTCTGTAAGGCCTACCCGTGCCTCTCTGGCACATGCACCTACAGCAGCCCCTACCCCTCCAAGGTGTGGGAGAGCTAAATCTGGCCTGGTGTTGCTGTTCAAAGGGAATCCTTCCCTGAGGAACATTGGGAGAGGAGGTTCCGGCTGAAGGATCGAACCCCATTCCGGGCTCCGGGAAGGACGTCCAGGCCCTCGGAGAGGGTGCGGAGGGGATTTACCGGAACGGACCGCGGGGACGAGGGGACGTGGAGAGAGACTGGGAGAGAGGAGCTGGGATCGCTCTCTCCCCGGAGCGGAGAAGGTTAAGGGGGAGGTTGAATTGAGGCGTTCCCAATCGGGGAGGAGGTTGAGGGATCGAGGGAACGAGGGGGAAACTGTTTCCAGTGACCGGAGGGTGGGGAAACCAGAGGGACAGGGATCGGAGGCGATTGGGATAAGAACCAGAGTTGGTTGGGGGGGGTGTTGTGTGTGTGTGTGTTGTGTGGGGGGGGAGATGGGGAAAGGTTTTGTGGGACCCAGCGAGTTGTTGTGATCTGGAAGGTTCTGCCTGAAAGGGCGGCGGGAGCAGATTCAATAGGAACACTCGGAATGGGGGGAATCGGAGAAACACTGGAAGGGGAAAAATTCACAGGGCGATGGGGAGGGGGAGAGAGAGCAGGAGGTGGGAGTGGGATCAATTGGATAGCTCTACCAGAGAGCCAGCACGGGGGGAGATGGGCAGAATGGCCGCGTGTGCAGTGTCAGTGTCAAACAGGAGACTGCAAGAATTGACAATGCTGACAGGAAACAGGAAGAGAGGGTTGTGGGCAGGAAGAGTGTGAACACTGACAGAATAGTGTTCAGAACAGAAAGAGAGGTAGTGTACAGATATCTCCCTGAGAGAGAGGGGACTGAGAGACACCAGTCAGTGTACAGATATCTCCCTGAGAGAGAGAGGGGACTGAGAGACACCAGTCAGTGTACAGATATCTCCCTGAGAGAGAGGGACTGAGAGACACCAGTCAGTGGACAGATATCTCCCTGAGAGAGAGAGGGGACTGAGAGACACCAGTCAGTGTACAGATATCTCCCTGAGAGAGAGGGACTGAGAGACACCAGTCAGTGTACAGATATCTCCGTGAGAGAGAGGGGACTGAGAGACACCAGTCAGTGTACAGATATCTCCCTGAGAGAGAGGGACTGAGAGACACCAGTCAGTGTACAGATATCTCCCTGAGAGAGAGGGGACTGAGAGACACCAGTCAGTGTACAGATATCTCCCTGAGAGAGAGAGGGACTGAGAGACACCAGTCAGTGTACAGATATCTCCCTGAGAGAGAGGGACTGAGAGACACCAGTCAGTGTACAGATATCTCCCTGAGAGAGAGGGGACTGAGAGACACCAGTCAGTGTACAGATATCTCCCTGAGAGAGAGGGGACTGAGAGACACCAGTCAGTGTACAGATATCTCCCTGAGAGAGAGGGGACTGAGAGACACCAGTCAGTGTACAGATATCTCCCTGAGAGAGAGGGACTGAGAGACACCAGTCAGTGTACAGATATCTCCCTGAGAGAGAGGGACTGAGAGACACCAGTCAGTGTACAGATATCTCCCTGAGAGAGAGAGGGGACTGAGAGACACCAGTCAGTGTACAGATATCTCCCTGAGAGAGAGGGACTGAGAGACACCAGTCAGTGTACAGATATCTCCCTGAGAGAGAGGGACTGAGAGACACCAGTCAGTGTACAGATATCTCCCTGAGAGAGAGGGGACTGAGAGACACCAGTCAGTGTACAGATATCTCCCTGAGAGAGAGGGGACTGAGAGACACCAGTCAGTGTACAGATATCTCCCTGAGAGAGAGGGACTGAGAGACACCAGTCAGTGTACAGATATCTCCCTGAGAGAGAGGGGACTGAGAGACACCAGTCAGTGTACAGATATCTCCATGAGAGAGAGGGGACTGAGAGACACCAGTCAGTGTACAGATATCTCCCTGAGAGAGAGGGGACTGAGAGACACCAGTCAGTGTACAGATATCTCCCTGAGAGAGAGAGAGACTGAGAAACACCAGTCAGTGTACAGATATCTCCCTGAGAGAGAGGGACTGAGAGACACCAGTCAGTGTACAGATATCTCCCTGAGAGAGAGGGGACTGAGAGACACCAGTCAGTGTACAGATATCTCCCTGAGAGAGAGGGACTGAGAGACACCAGTCAGTGTACAGATATCTCCCTGAGAGAGAGGGACTGAGAGACACCAGTCAGTGTACAGATATCTCCCTGAGAGAGAGAGAGGGGACTGAGAGACACCAGTCAGTGTACAGATATCTCCCTGAGAGAGAGGGACTGAGAGACACCAGTCAGTGTACAGATATCTCCCTGAGAGAGAGGGGACTGAGAGACACCAGTCAGTGTACAGATATCTCCCTGAGAGAGAGGGGACTGAGAGACACCAGTCAGTGTACAGATATCTCCCTGAGAGAGAGGGAACTGAGAGACACCAGTCAGTGTACAGATATCTCCCTGAGAGAGAGGGGACTGAGAGACACCAGTCAGTGTACAGATATCTCCCTGAGGGGAGGGGACTGAGAGACACCAGTCAGTGTACAGATATCTCCCTGAGAGAGAGAGGGACTGAGAGACACCAGTCAGTGTACAGATATCTCCCTGAGAGAGAGGGACTGAGAGACACCAGTCAGTGTACAGATATCTCCGTGAGAGAGAGGGGACTGAGAAACACCAGTCAGTGTACAGATATCTCCGTGAGAGAGAGGGGACTGAGAGACACCAGTCAGTGTACAGATATCTCCCTGAGAGAGAGGGGACTGAGAGTCACCAGTCAGTGTACAGATATCTCCCTGAGAGAGAGGGGACAGGGAGAGACACCAGTCAGTGTACAGATATCTCCATGAGAGAGAGGGACTGAGAGACACCAGTCAGTGTACAGATATCTCCGTGAGAGAGAGGGGACTGAGAGACACCAGTCAGTGTACAGATATCTCCATGAGAGAGAGGGGACTGAGAGACACCAGTCAGTGTACAGATATCTCCCTGAGAGAGAGGGGATTGAGAGACACCAGTTAGTGTACAGATAACTCCCTGAGAGAGAGGGGACTGAGAGACACCAGTCAGTGTACAGATATCTCCCTGAGAGAGAGGGGACTGAGAGACACCAGTCAGTGTACAGATATCTCCCTGAGGGAGAGAGGGACTGAGAGACACCAGTCAGTGTACAGATATCTCCCTGAGAGAGAGGGGACTGAGAGACACCAGTCAGTGTACAGATATCTCCCTGAGAGAGAGAGGGACTGAGAGACACCAGTCAGTGTACAGATATCTCCCTGAGAGAGAGAGGGGACTGAGAGACACCAGTCAGTGTACAGATATCTCCCTGAGAGAGAGAGGGGACTGAGAAACACCAGTCAGTGTACAGATATCTCCCTGAGAGAGAGGGGACTGAGAGACACCAGTCAGTGTACAGATATCTCCCTGAGAGAGAGGGGACTGAGAGTCACCAGTCAGTGTACAGATATCTCCCTGAGAGAGAGGGGACAGGGAGAGACACCAGTCAGTGTACAGATATCTCCATGAGAGAGAGGGACTGAGAGACACCAGTCAGTGTACAGATATCTCCGTGAGAGAGAGGGGACTGAGAGACACCAGTCAGTGTACAGATATCTCCATGAGAGAGAGGGGACTGAGAGACACCAGTCAGTGTACAGATATCTCCCTGAGAGAGAGGGGATTGAGAGACACCAGTCAGTGTACAGATAACTCCCTGAGAGAGAGGGGACTGAGAGACACCAGTCAGTGTACAGATATCTCCCTGAGAGAGAGGGGACTGAGAGACACCAGTCAGTGTACAGATATCTCCCTGAGGGAGAGAGGGACTGAGAGACACCAGTCAGTGTACAGATATCTCCCTGAGAGAGAGGGGACTGAGAGACACCAGTCAGTGTACAGATATCTCCCTGAGGGAGAGAGGGACTGAGAGACACCAGTCAGTGTACAGATATCTCCCTGAGAGAGAGAGGGGACTGAGAGACACCAGTCAGTGTACAGATATCTCCCTGAGAGAGAGAGGGACTGAGAGACACCAGTCAGTGTACAGATATCTCCCTGAGAGAGAGGGGACAGAGAGACACCAGTCAGTGTACAGATATCTCCCTGAGAGAGAGGGGATTGAGAGACACCAGTCAGTGTACAGATGTCTCCCTTAGTGAGAGTGGACTGTCTGAGAGAGCAGGGAGTATGATAACTTTGGTAGAGAGCGGGGCAGTGGGATTAGTTTGGGGACTGATACAGGGCTATGGGGAGAGAGCGGGACAGTGGGATTAGTTTGGGGATTGATACAGGGCTATGGGGAGAGAGCGGGGCAGTGGGATTAGTTTGGGGATTGATACAGGGCTATGGGGAGAGAGTGGGGTAGTGGGATTAGTTTGGGATTGATACAGGGCTATGGGGAGAGAGCGGGGCAGTGGGATTAGTTTGGGGATTGATACAGGGCTATGGGGAGAGAGCGGGGCAGTGGGATTTGTTTTGGGATTGATACAGGGCTATGGGGAGAGAGCGGGGCAGTGGGATTAGTTTGGGATTGATGCAGGGCTATGGGGAGAGAG
>NW_027600292.1:5000-16283 GCF_964194155.1 Cetorhinus maximus | reverse complement strand
GAAAAATACACATTATATAAAATCAGCAGCAAATCTGTTGGAGGGGAGGGCGAGGGGATGGCGAGGGGAGGGCGAGGGAGGGCGAGGGCGAGGGGAGGGCGAGGGGAGGGCGAGGGGAGGGCGAGGGGAGGGCGAGGGGAGGGCGAGGGGAGGGCGAGGGGAGGGCGAGGGGAGGGCAAGGGGAGGGCGAGGGGAGGGCGAGGGGAGGGGAAGTGGAGGGGAGGGGAAGGGGAGGGGAGGGGAAGGGGAGGGGAGGGGAGGGGAGGGGAAGGGGAGGGGAGGGGAGGGGAAGGGGAGGGGAAGGGGAGGGCGAGGGGACGGGAGTGCGAGGGGAGGGGAGGGCGAGGGGAGGGCGAGAGGAGGGCGAGGGGAGGGGAGGGCGAGGGGAGGAGGAGGGCGAGGGGAGGGGAGGGCGAGGGAGGGGGAGGGCGAGGGGAGGGGGAGGGCGAGGGGAGGGGGAGGGGAGGGCGAGGGGAGGGGAGGGCGAGGGGAGGGGAGGGCGAGGGGAGGGGAGGGCGAGGGGAGGGGAGGGCGAGGGGAGGGGAGGGCGAGGGGAGGGGAGGGCGAGGGGTGGGGAGGGCGAGGGGTGGGGAGGGCGAGGGGTGGGGAGGGCGAGGGGTGGGGAGGGCGAGGGGTGGGGAGGGCGAGGGGAGGGGAGGGCAAGGGGAGGGGAGGGCGAGGGGAGGGCGAGGGGAGGGCGAGGGGAGGGCGAGGGCGAGGGGAGGGGAGGGCGAGTGGAGGGGAGGGCGAGGGAGGGCGAGGGGAGGGCGAGGGGAGGGCGAGGGCGAGGGGAGGGCGAGGGGAGGGTGAGGGGAGGGGAGGGCGAGGGGAGGGCGATGGGAGGGCGAGGGGAGGGTGAGGGGAGGGCCTGTTCACTCACTGTCACAATGATGTAAAAGCCCCAGATTCCTGATGTGAGATGAAGGACAATGAGTTGACCCGACTCGTTCAATTTGCTGTGTTTGATCTTTGACAGATGAAGGCGTTTGTTTAATTTCTGAAACATAAATAGCAGAATATTGTTTCTTCCCTAAATCCAGAACGTGTCGGGTAGAGTCAATCTATACTCAGTCCAAAATTTATTTACAGAGTTCAATTCTACAAGTATAAAACTCCGAACTCCATCCCAGAGTTTCCATCCGTCTCTTTCCATGTGCTCAAATGAAACTTCTATTAATGTCCTCAACTTGAATATAATTAAATACAATTGAGATACAATTAACAAATATCACCTATCCCTATTAGCCCGTCTGAATTATTCAGCCTCCCCTGTCCCTCTCCCCTCCCCCTATCCCCCCCACCACCTCTCCCGACTCTCCTCCCTCTCCACATCATTCTCCTTTCTTATTATCCTCAATTCCCCTTTCCCACCCCTTGTTCCACCTCCCTCCCCTTCATACCCACTTCCCAGTTACTTACATCAAGTGCGTATTCCTGGATCACAGCGTGCAGGATAATAGTGATACAGGCATAGAACAAGATGGTGACCATGTCACTGGTCCCGTAGAGGTAATAAACAACATCCCCATCTGAGAGAGAGAGAGAGAGAGAGAGAGAGAAGGTTGGAAACGAGCAATTACTCAGAACTCTCAAGAATTTCTCGGCTCTTTCCTGTCATAAAGTACACCCTACCCCATCCGTGGAACACAGACCCCATCCTTCTCCACCTTGATAACCTTCTCCCCATCCATTCCTGAACACCTCCGAATCTCCAAATCAGTCCTCCATACCTCCCCGCCTATTTTAACCTCCTATCGTAGCTCACCTATATATTAGAGGGCTGGTTGTTAACATGCTATTCAAGAAAGGGTGTAGGGACATTCCTAGTAACTACAGACCTGTCAGTTTAACCTCAATAGTGGGTAAGATTTTAGAAACAAGAATCAAGGAAAAAGTCAACAAGCACTTGGAGAGATTGGAGTGAAGTTAAAGAGAACCAGCATGGATTTGTAAACGGTGGATTTGTAAAAGGTGGAGTTGGTGCAGAGGGTGGATTTGGTGCAGAGGGTGAAGCAGAGGCTAAATAATTTAAACTGAGAGGTCAAATACATCAATAATCAGAATAATGAAATAAAAACAGAAACTACTGCAAATAACCAGCAGATTTGGCAGCACCTGGAGAGAGAAACAGAGTTAATGTTTTGAGTTGAATATGACTTCTTCAGAGCTGAAGGAAGGTAGAAATGGGATAGGTTTATGCTGTCAAAAGGGAGGAGGAGCGAGGAGAAAGGTCAAAAGGGAAGGTCAGGAATAGGGTAGAGGGCAGGAGAGAAGGAATGACAAAGATGTCATGGAACAAAAGGCAAAAGGAGTGAGAAGGTTGTAACAAAGAGACAAAGCATTTGTCCAGAATAATGACCAACTCTGTCCAAAAACAAAAACATGAAAAACAAGATTCAGACTGGTACATGGCAAAAAAAACAGAATCAAAATGGAGGAGAGAGTTCATGGTCTGAAGTTGTTGAACTCAATATTCAGCCCGGAAGGCTGTAAAGTGCCTAGTCGGAAGATGAGGTGCTGTTCCTCCAGTTTACGTTGAGCTTCACTGGAACAATGCAGCAAGCCAAGGACGGACATGTGGGCATGAGAGCAGGGTGGAGTGTTGAAATGGCAAGCGACAGGGAGATCTGGGTCATGCTTGCGAACAGACCGAAGGTGTTCTGCAAAGCAGTCACCCAGTCTGCGTTTGGTCTCTCCAATGTAGAGGAAACCGCATTGGGAGCAGCGAATGCAGTAGACTAAATTGAGGGAAGTGCAAGTGAAATGCTGCTTCACTTGAAAGGAGTGTTTGGGCCCTTGGACGGTGAGGAGAGGGGAAGTAAAGGGGCAGGTGTTGCACCTTCTGCGGTTGCATGAGAAGGTGCCGTGGGAGGGGGTTGAGGTTTTGGGGGTGATGGAGGAATGGACCAGGGTGTCCCGGAGGGAACGATCCTTGCGAAATGCCGCCGGGGGGGTGAAGGGAAGATGTGTTTGGTGGTGGCATCATGCTGGAGTTGGCGGAAATGGCAGAGGATGATCCTTTGAATGTGGAGGCTGATGAGGTGATAAGTGAGGACAAGGGGGACCCTATCATGTTTCTGGGAGGGAGAGGAAGGTGTGAGGGCGGATGTGCGGGAGATGGGCCAGACACGGTTGAGGGCCCTGTCAAATACAATTGGGGGGGGGAAACCTCGGTTAAGGAAGAAGGAAGACATGTCAGAGGAACTGTTTTTGAAAGTGGCATCATCAGAACAGATGCGACGGAGGCGAAGGAACTGAGAGAATGGGATGGAGTCCTTACAGGAAGCGGGGTGTGAGAAGCTGTAGTCGAGGTAGATGTGGGAGTCGGTAGGCTTGTAATGGATATTGGTGGACAGTCTATCACCAGAAATTGAGACAGAGAGGTTGAGGAAGAGGAGTGTTGGGGATGGACCATGTTCCTATGACCATTTGAAGATGAGAGAAGGTCAGAATTGTGAATTACAGCTTGGGTGATAAAATTAAACTGAATTAAATAGCGGATAGCAACATTAAAGGATCCGAATTCCATTACATTTTTTAAAAAACTGTTTGTATAAGATAAAGGATAAACTGTTAGAGGATAGTAAAATAAAGAATTTAATAAACAAAAATCAAGACTAATTTATTCCAAATGAAACTGAAGTCAGGTTAAATCCACCTATGAAATACAATCTAGATGAAGTAATTCTATTATTTCTAGCATTAAATGACACCCGATAATGAAATCAATAAACATGAGAAATGGCCTTAGAGAGATTGCGCATTGGAAGGAGAATTTGGGAGTTATTGGGCAGTGAGATCAGAGTTGGAGAATTCATAAGTTTTGAGCCAGACTTAGTTAATAAGAACAGCAAGTGAACACAAAAAAAGATATAATTGGGTTAGCAGTTCAGAGAAGGTTCACTCGACTCATTCCTGGGATGAAGGGCTTATCCTATGAAGAAAGTTTGAACAGGTTGGGCTATACCCATTGGGGTTTAGGAGAGTGAGAGGTGATCTTATTGAAACATACAAGATCCTGAGGGAAGTTGATAGGGTGGATAGGATCTGGAATGCACTGTCTGAGTGTGTGGTGGAGACAGGGTCAATCGAGTGGTTAGGATCTGGAATGCACTGTCTGAGAGTGTAGTGGAGACAGGGTCAATCGAGTGGTTAGGGTCTGGAATGCACTGTCTGAGAGTGTAGTGGAGACAGGGTCAATCGAGTGGTTAGGGTCTGGAACGCACTGCCTGAGAGTGTGGGGGAGACAGGATCAATCAGGGTTTGAGTGTAAGCACCTTAAGAGAGAGGATGTGTGGGGCTATGGGGGAAGGGCAGGAGGAGTGGTACTAGCTAAACTGTTTTTGCTGTAATGCAGCACAGGGAGTGCAGCATGTCTGCTTCTTACTGTAAAACATTCCATGATTCTATCCCCTGGAATTTAGAATTTGGTGAAAATTTTCAAGATATTATGGGAATAAGACCATAAGACATAGGAGCAGAAATTAGGCCATTCGGCCCATCGAGTCTGCTCCGCCATTCAATCATGGCTGATAAGTTTCTCAACCCCATTCTCCCGCCTTCTCCCCGTAACCTTTGATCCCCTTACCAATCAAGAACCTATCTATCTTGGTCTTAAATACACTCAATGACCTGGCCTCTACAGCCTTCTGTGGCAACAAATTCCATAGATTCACCACTCTCTGGCTAAAGAAGTTTCTCCTCATCTCTGTTCTAAAAGGTCTACCCTTTACTCTGAGTTGTGCCCTTGGGTCCTAGTCTCTCCTACTAATGGAAACATCTTCCCCACGTCCACTCTATCCAGGCCTTTCAGTATTCTGTAAGTTTCAATCAGGTCCCCGCCTCATCCTTCTAAACTCCATCGAGTATAGACCCAGAGTCCTCAAACATTCCTCATATGTTAAGCCTTTCATTCCTGGGATCATTCTCGTGAACCTTCTCTGGACCCTCTCCAGGGCCAGCACATCCTTCCTGAGATACGGGGCCCAAAATTGCTCACAATATTCTAAATGTGGTCTGACCAGAGCCTTATAAAGCCTCAGCAGCACATCCCTGCTTTTATATTCTAGTCCTCTCGAAATAAATGCCAACATTGCATTTGCCTTCCTAACTACCGACTCAACCTGCAAGTTAACCTTAAGAGAATCCTGGACTAGGACTCCCAAGTCCCTTTGCACTCCAGATTTCTGAATTCTCTCCCCATTTAGAAAATAGTCTATGCCTCTATTCTTCCTACCAAAGTGCATGACCTCACACTACCCCACGTTGTATTCCATCTGCCACTTCTTTGCCCATTCTCCTAACCTGTCCAAATCCTTCTGCAGCCTCCCCACCTCCTCAATACTACCTGTCCCTCCACCTATCTTTGTATCATCTGCAAACTTAGCCAGGATGCCCCCAGTTCCTTCATCTAGATCATTAATGTATAAAGTGAAAAGTTGTGGTCCCAACACTGACCCCTGCGGAACTCCACTAGTCACCGGCCGCCATCCTGAGAAGGACCCCCTTATCCCCACTCTCTGTCTCCTGCCAGACAGCCAATCTTCTATCCATGCTGCATGAATGGATAACTTCTCCCCATCTCTGCAGGTTGGGCAGTCTAGGACTAGAAGGAATAGTCTCAAGCAGGCTCAAGGGCCGAATGGTCTACTCCTGTTCCTATTTCTTATGTTCACATGTCTAAATATCAGAGGTAGATCTTTTTGGAATGAAATTGGGGAACACTTCTACACATAAAAGAGGTAGAAGTGTGGAAGTCTCTCCCAGAAGGAGCCAAGGCAGCTTGGTGGATGTAGAATGCCGATCAGCCCTGGTAGGAATGGCTGAATAGGTGAGACAGCTTCAATGGCCTCCTCCCCTTCTTTTGTTACCCTACCATGGGCTCCACTCACCCATTTCAGAAGATAAGAAATGGAGCAGCAGTAGGTCACATGGCCCTGGAGCCAGATCCACCATTCGATACGATCATGGCTGACCTCCCACCTCAGTTCCATTTCCTCATTCCTAGAGTCCCCTGGAGTCCAAAATCTATCGACCTCGGTCTTGAATATACTCAACAACTGAGCATCCACAAAGATTCAAAATCATCCAAGTAAAGGAATTTCTCCTCATCGCAATCCTCTCAGCGCTCACTCTCCAATCAGGGAAACAGCCTCCCAGCATCTAACACAAAGGCTGGATGGAGAGGACTTTGCATAACCAGCATCCAACCAGAGGATGTAAAATATTGGCAGAGAAAACCTGCTGCTGAAGTTAGTCTCAGGAGCATTTCAAACATTTGTAAAACTATGAACAAATGCAATCAGTTTATGACCATGCTCATAATCAGCAGATTTGTTTAAAGAACCTTCTTTCTCAGCAGCAAAAATTCACCAGTTTTCAGCTGAGCTGACGATTTATAACTTAGAAATTCCCACGTTAGTCATTTTGGGAAACCATTAGGAGTGGTTAGAAATCCCTGCAGGTAGGTTCTGGTTAAACATTCGCTGATACTTCCAAAGGGAATCAATCTAACAGTGGACTACATGAATTTGCTTTGTGTAACTTTCTTGGCTCCAACCCCATCCACCCTATGTGTCCATCTCAGTGGTCAGTTTGGATGTCAGTTTCTGACTTGTTACCTGCAGTTGTCGTGCTGATGTTGTTCTGGGGGGAAATAAACATGAATGCTGTCTTTGCTGTAACCTAGGAGACAAAACCAGTTGGAAATAAGTCCAAAATTAATGACCACAACTTCATCAACACAGCTGGCATCATTACTGAACCACAGCGCAACATCAACCATTCTACCCTCATCCACCCTCTCTGTTACTTCATGAAAAAACTCAAATTCATCAAACATTTTTTTCCCATTCATACAAGCTGCTGGCTGGGCCAGCATTTATTACCCTTCCTAATTGCCCTTGAGAAGGTGGTGGTGAGCTGCCTTCTTGAACTGCTACAGTCCATGTGGTGTAGGGACACCCACAGTGCTGTTAGGGAGGGAGTTCCAGGATTGTGACCCAGCGACAGTGAAGGAACGGTGATATATTTCCAAGTCAGGATGGTGAGTGGCTTGGAGGGGAACTTCCAGGTGGTGGTCATGGGTTTGGAAGGTGCTGTTGAAGGAGCTTTGGTGAGTTCCTGCAGTGCATCTTGTAGATGGTACACACTGCTGCTACTGTGCGTCAGTGGTGGGGAGTGTGAATGTTTGTGGATGTGATGCCAATCAAGTGGGCTGCTTTGTCCTGGATGGTGTTAACCTTCTTGGGTGTTGTGGGAGCTGCCAAGCAAGTGGGGAGTATTCCATCACACTCCTGACTTGTGCCTTGTAGATAGTGGACAGGCTTTGGGGAGCCAGGAGGTGAGTTACTCACCACAGGATTCCCAGCCTCTGACCTGCTCTTGTAGCCACAGTATTTATATGGCTGGTCCAGTTCAGTTTCTGGTCCATTGTAACCCCCAGGATGTTAATGGTGGGGGATTCAGCGAATGGTAAAGATAATTTACCTTTAACAAACCCATAACTGTCATTCATTGATCAGCTGATACTTTTCCAAATGCCAATTAATTTTGTCCTGAATTCTTATCTCTAAAAGATAGGCACCAATAAAGTTAAGAAAAGTCTGAAGTTTTGGTAGGAAGAATGAAAGAAGCAATCTGAGCTAAGGGTACAATTTTAAAAGGGGTGTCGGACCAGAGAGACCTGATGGTGTTTGTACTCAAACCTTTCAAGATGCCAAGTTGAGAAAGCAGCTAAAAACCTGGGTTCCTTGGCTTTATTAATCGAGAAAGAGTACAAATCAAGGAGGTTATGCTAAAGTTGTATAAAACACCAGTTAGGCATCAACTGGAGAATTCTGTCCAATTTTAGCACTAATATTTCAGGAAGGTGAAGAGAGATTGGAGATGATGCAGAGGAAATTTACTGGAATGGTTCCAGGGACAAAGGACTTCAGTTAAGTGGAGAGACTGGAAAATCTGGGATTGTTCTGTTTGGAGCAGAGATAGTTAAGGGGAGATTTAATCAATGCTTCTAAAATCATGAAGGGTTTTAAGAGAGTAAATAAGGAGAAACGGTTTCCAGGAGCAGGAGGGTCTGTAACCAGAGGGACACAGACTGAAGAGAATCAGCAATAAATCCAAAGGTGACATAAGGAGAACTTATTTACTCAGTGAGTTGTCGTGATCTGGAGTACACTCCAGTGGAAGCAGATTCAGTGATAACTTTCAAAAAAGAATTGGATAAACATTTGCCGGCCAATAGGGAGAGAGCACAGGTGTGGATTAATTTGGAAGAACTGGTACAGGATGAAGAGGAAAACCAGCTTTACCAGACCACAGTGAGAAAAGAAACCCCTAGACAGGGAATTCACTCTAACTCCTGTCCCCTCACTTTTGTCTCCATTTTGTTCTCCCTCCTGCTCATCCATTCTCCTTCCTATGTGCTCCCTCTCACTATTGTGTTTTCTCTCTCTCTGGTCTCTCTCCCCCCCTCCCACATCCTCCATTTATTTTCACCCACTCTGTTCTACCCGAGTTCCTCTCTCCTGGTCTTTGTCTCTGTATTTGCCCTCTTCTCTCTACATTTCCGCTCTCTGCTCTCTTCCTGTGCTCACTCTCTCTCCGCTCTCTTCCTATGTTTTCTCTCTCTGCTCTCTCTCCTCTCTCTTCCCATGCCCTCTCCCTCTCTCTGCTCTCTTCCTGTGCTCTCTCCGCCCCTCTCTGCTCTCTTCCTGTGCTCTCTCCCCCCCTCTCTGCTCTCTTCCTGTGCTCTCTCCCCCCCTCTCTGCTCTCTTCCTGTGCTCTCGCTCCCCCCTCTCTGCTCTCTTCCTGTGCTCTCGCTCCCCCCCTCTCTGCTCTCTTCCTGTGCTCTCCTCCCCTCTCCCCCCTCTCTGCTCTCTTCCTGTGCTCTCCCCCCCTCTCCCCCCTCTCTGCTCCCTTCCTGTGCTCTCGCTCCCCCCCTCTCTGCTCTCTTCCTGTGCTCTCGCTCCCCTCTCTCTGCTCTCTTCCTGTGCTCTCGCTCACCCCTCTCTGCTCTCTTCCTGTGCTCTCACTCTCCCCCTCTCTGCTCTCTTCCTGTGCTCTCGCTCCCCTCTCTCTGCTCTCTTCCTGTGCTCTCTCTCCCCCTCTCTGCTCTCTTCCTGTGCTCTCCCCCCTCTCTCTGCTCTCTTCCTGTGCTCTCCCCCCCTCTCTCTGCTCTCTTCCTGTGCTCTCGCTCCCCCCTCTCTGCTCTCTTCCTGTGCTCTCACTCTCCCCCTCTCTGCTCTCTTCCTGTGCTCTCCCCCCCTCTCCCCCCTCTCTGCTCTCTTCCTGTGCTCTCCCCCCTCTCTGCTCTCTTCCTGTGCTCTCCCCCCCTCTCTGCTCTCTTCCTGTGCTCTCACTCTCCCCCTCTCCCCCCTCTCTGCTCTCTTCCTGTGCTCTCCCCCCCTCTCTGCCTCTCTTCCTGTGCTCTCGCTCCCCCCTCTCTGCTCTCTTCCTGTGCTCTCGCTCCCCCCTCTCTGCTCTCTTCCTGTGCTCTCCCCCCTCTCTGCTCTCTTCCTGTGCTCTCCCCCCCTCTCCCCCCTCTCTGCTCTCTTCCTGTGCTCTCCCCCCCCTCTCCCCCTCTCTGCTCTCTTCCTGTGCTCTCCCCCCCCTCTCCCCCCTCTCTGCTCTCTTCCTGTGCTCTCCCCCCCCCTCTCCCCCTCTCTGCTCTCTTCCTGTGCTCTCACTCCCCCCTCTCTGCTCTCTTCCTGTGCTCTCACTCCCCCCCTCTCTGCTCTCTTCCTGTGCTCTCGCTCCCCCCCTCTCTGCTCTCTTCCTGTGCTCTCCCCCCCCCTCTCCCCCCTCTCTGCTCTCTTCCTGTGCTCTCACTCCCCCCTCTCTGCTCTCTTCCTGTGCTCTCGCTCCCCCCCTCTCTGCTCTCTTCCTGTGCTCTCACTCCCCCTCTCTGCTCTCTTCCTGTGCTCTCCCCCCTCTCTGCTCTCTTCCTGTGCTCTCGCTCCCCCTCTCTGCTCTCTTCCTGTGCTCTCACTCTCCCCCTCTCCCCCCTCTCTGCTCTCTTCCTGTGCTCTCCCCCCTCTCTGCTCTCTTCCTGTGCTCTCCCCCCCTCTCTGCTCTCTTCCTGTGCTCTCACTCTCCCCCTCTCCCCCCTCTCTGCTCTCTTCCTGTGCTCTCCCCCCTCTCTGCTCTCTTCCTGTGCTCTCTCTCCCCCTCTCTGCTCTCTTCCTGTGCTCTCCCCCCTCTCTCTGCTCTCTTCCTGTGCTCTCCCCCCTCTCTCTGCTCTCTTCCTGTGCTCTCGCTCCCCCTCTCTGCTCTCTTCCTGTGCTCTCCCCCCTCTCTCTGCTCTCTTCCTGTGCTCTCCCCCCTCTCTCTGCTCTCTTCCTGTGCTCTCTCTCCCCCTCTCTGCTCTCTTCCTGTGCTCTCCCCCCTCTCTCTGCTCTCTTCCTGTGCTCTCCCCCCCTCTCTCTGCTCTCTTCCTGTGCTCTCTCTCCCCTCTCTGCTCTCTTCCTGTGCTCTCCCCCCTCTCTCTGCTCTCTTCCTGTGCTCTCCCCCCCTCTCTCTGCTCTCTTCCTGTGCTCTCTCTCCCCCTCTCTGCTCTCTTCCTGTGCTCTCCCCCCTCTCTCTGCTCTCTTCCTGTGCTCTCCCCCCCCTCTCTGCTCTCTTCCTGTGCTCTCACTCTCCCCCTCTCTGCTCTCTTCCTGTGCTCTCCCCCCTCTCCCCCCTCTCTGCTCTCTTCCTGTGCTCTCCCCCCTCTCTGCTCTCTTCCTGTGCTCTCCCCCCTCTCTGCTCTCTTCCTGTGCTCTCACTCTCCCCCTCTCTGCTCTCTTCCTGTGCTCTCGCTCCCCCCCTCTCTGCTCTCTTCCTGTGCTCTCGCTCCCCCCTCTCTGCTCTCTTCCTGTGCTCTCCCCCCTCTCTGCTCTCTTCCTGTGCTCTCCCCCCCTCTCCCCCCTCTCTGCTCTCTTCCTGTGCTCTCCCCCCCCCTCTCCCCCCTCTCTGCTCTCTTCCTGTGCTCTCCCCCCCCCTCTCCCCCCTCTCTGCTCTCTTCCTGTGCTCTCACTCCCCCCCTCTCTGCTCTCTTCCTGTGCTCTCACTCCCCCCCTCTCTGCTCTCTTCCTGTGCTCTCGCTCCCCCCTCTCTGCTCTCTTCCTGTGCTCTCCCCCCCCCTCTCCCCCCTCTCTGCTCTCTTCCTGTGCTCTCACTCCCCCCTCTCTGCTCTCTTCCTGTGCTCTCGCTCCCCCCTCTCTGCTCTCTTCCTGTGCTCTCGCTCCCCCCTCTCTGCTCTCTTCCTGTGCTCTCCCCCCCTCTCTGCTCTCTTCCTGTGCT